>NC_040877.1:92302537-92390000 GCF_003676215.2 Rhopalosiphum maidis
TGTTCATTTATTGACGTTTTTCACCAAAAAATCTAAATTTACGTATTTTTCAGACGGAAGCGTACACGCGATGACTCTAAAAACTTAGATCTGTACAAGGGACCGTCGGACCTTCCTCCTATATCAGAAAATTGCCGAAAATCCAAATTAAACCACCTAAGTACGGTAAAAAAAACCTTTTTTGAAAAATAATGGTTTGCAAGTTTTCGTGGTGAAGGATTTATTTTTCGACTCTGAAACTTTACACGCAACGTCGGACGGGTTCCTAAAACGGTTTTTACGCGCAAAAAAAACGCCAATAGTCGATATTTTTTTTTTATATTACGGCCCCCACGATTTCTGTTCATTATTGACGTTTTTCACCAAAAAATCTAAATTTACGTATTTTTAAGACGGAAGCGTACACGCGATGACTCTAAAAACTTAAACCTGTACAAGGGACCGTCGGACCTTCCTCCTATATCAGAAAATTGCCGAAAATCCAAATTTAAACAACCTAAGTACGGTAAAAACCACTTTTTTGAAAAATAATGGTTTGCAAGTTTTCGTGGTGAAGGATTTATTTTTCGACTCTGAAACTTTACGCGCAACGTCGGACGGGTTCTAAAACGGTTACGCGAAAAAAAACGCCAAATAGTCGATATTTTTTTTATATTACGGCCCCCCACGATTTCTGTTCATTTATTGACGTTTTTCACCAAAAAATCTAAATTACGTATTTTAGACGGAAGCGTACACGCGATGACTCTAAAAACTGGAAACCTGTACAAGGGACCGTCGGACCTTCCTCCTATATCAGAAAATTGCCGAAAATCCAAATCTAAAACCACCTAAGTACGGTAAAAACCACTTTTTTGAAAAATAATGGTTTGCAAGTTTTCGTGGTGAAGGATTTATTTTTCGACTCTGAAACTTACGCGCAACGTCGGACGGGTTCCTAAAACGGTTTACGCGCAAAAAAAAACTCCGAATAGTCGATATTTTTTTTTTATATTACGGCCCCCCACGATTTCTTTCATTTATTGACGTTTTTCACAAAAAAATCTAAATTTACGTATTTTCAGACGGAAGCGTACACGCGATGACTCTAAAAACTTGAAACCTGTACAAGGGACCGCGTCGGACCTTCCTCCTATATCAGAAAATTGCCGAAAATCCAAATTTAAACCACCTAAGTACGGTAAAAACCACTTTTTTGAAAAATAATGGTTTGCAAGTTTTCGTGGTGAAGGATTTATTTTTCGACTCTGAAACTTTACGCGCAACGTCGGACGGGTTCCTAAAACGGTTTACGCGCAAAAAAAACGCCAAATAGTCGAATTTT
This sequence comes from Rhopalosiphum maidis, assembly GCF_003676215.2. NCBI lineage: Eukaryota > Metazoa > Arthropoda > Insecta > Hemiptera > Aphididae > Rhopalosiphum > Rhopalosiphum maidis. Next base: position 92,303,862 of record NC_040877.1, read on the forward strand.
TTTTTATATTACGGCCCCCCACGATTTCTGTTCATTTATTGACGTTTTTCACCAAAAAATCTAAATTTACGTATTTTACGAACGGAAGCGTACACGCGATGACTCTAAAAACTTGAAACCTGTACAAGGGACCGTCGGACCTTCCTCCTATATCAGAAAATTGCCGAAAATCCAAATTTAAACCAACTAAGTACGGTAAAAAACCACTTTTTTGAAAAATAATGGTTTGCAAGTTTTCGTGGTGAAGGATTTATTTTTCGACTCTGAAACTTTACGCGCAACGTCGGACGGGTTCCTAAAACGGTTTACGCGCCAAAAAAACGCCAAATAGTCGATATTTTTTTTTTATATTACGGCCCCCCACGATTTCTCTTCATTTATTGACGTTTTTCACCAAAAAATCTAAATTTACGTATTTTTCAGACGGAAGCGTACACGCGATGACTCTAAAAACTTAGATCTGTACAAGGGACCGTCGGACCTTCCTCCTATATCAGAAAATGCCCGAAAATCCAAATCTAAACCACCTAAGTACGGTAAAAACCACTTTTTTGAAAAATAATGGTTTGCAAGTTTTCGTGGTGAAGGATTTATTTTTCGACTCTGAAACTTTACGCGCAACGTCGGACGGGTTCCTAAAACGGTTTACGCGCAAAAAAAAACGCAAATAGTCGATATTTTTTTTTTATATTACGGCCCCCACATTTCTGTTCATTTATTGACGTTTTTCAACAAAAAATCTAAATTTACGTATTTTTAGACGGAAGCGTACACGCGATGACTCTAAAAACTTGAAACCTGTACAAGGGACCGTCGGACCTTCCTCCTATATCAGAAAATTGCCGAAAATCCAAATCTAAACAACCTAAGTACGGTAAAAACCACTTTTTTGAAAAATAATGGTTTGCAAGTTTTCGTGGTGAAGGATTTATTTTTCGACTCTGAAACTTTACGCGCAACGTCGGACGGGTTCCTAAAACGGTTTACGCGCAAAAAAAACGCCAAAGTCGATATTTTTTTTTTATATTACGGGCCCCCCACGATTTCTGTTCATTTATTGACGTTTTTCACCAAAAAATCTAAATTTACGTATTTTTCAGACGGAAGCGTACACGCGATGACTCTAAAAACTTGAAACCTGTACAAGGACCGTCGGACCTTCCTCCTATATCAGAAAATTGCCGAAAATCCAAATCTAAACCAACTAAGTACGGTAAAAAACCACTTTTTGAAAAATAATGGTTTGCAAGTTTTCGTGGTGAAGGATTTATTTTTCGACTCTGAAACTTTACGCGCAACGTCGGACGGGTTCCTAAAACGGTTTACGCGCAAAAAAAAAACCAAATAGTCGATATTTTTTTTTATATTACGGCCCCCACGATTTCCTTCATTTATTGACGTTTTTCACCAAAAAATCTAAATTTACGTATTTTTCAGACGGAAGCGTACACGCGATGACTCTAAAAACTTAGAACCTGTACAAGGGACCGTCGGACCTTCCCCTATATCAGAAAAATTGCCGAAAATCCAATCTAAACCACCTAAGTACGGTTAAAAACCACTTTTTTGAAAAATAATGGTTTGCAAGTTTTCGTGGTGAAGGATTTATTTTTCGACTCTGAAACTTTACACGCAACGTCGGACGGGTTCCTAAAACGGTTTACGCGAAAAAAAACCCAAATAGTCGATATTTTTTTTTTTATATACGGCCCCCACGATTTCTGTTCATTTATTGACGTTTTTTTCACCAAAAATCTAAATTTACGTATTTTTCAGACGGAAGCGTACACGCGATGACTCTAAAAACTTTAAACCTGTACAAGGACCGTCGGACCTTCCTCCTATATCAGAAAATTGCCGAAAATCCAAATCTAAGACCAACCTAAGTACGGTAAAAACCACTTTTTTGAAAAATATGGTTGCAAGTTTTCGTGGTGAAGGATTTATTTTTCGACTCTGAAACTTTACGCGCAACGTCGGACGGGTTCCTAAAACGGTTTAGCGCAAACAAACGCCAAATAGTCCAATTTTTTTTTTTATATTACGGCCCCCCACGATTTCTGTTCATTTATTGACGTTTTTCACCAAAAAATCTAAATTTACGTATTTTAAGACGGAAGCGTACACGCGATGACTCTAAAAACTTGACAACCTGTACAAGGGACCGTCGGACGTTCCTCCTATATCAGAAAATTGCCGAAAAATCCAAATCTAAACCACCTAAGTACGGTAAAACCACTTTTTTGAAAAATAATGGTTTGCAAGTTTTCGTGGTGAAGGATTTATTTTTCGACTCTGAAACTTTACGCGCAACGTCGGACGGGTTCCTAAAACGGTTTACGCGCAAAAAAAACGCCAAATAGTCCAATTTTTTTTTTATATTACGGCCCCCCACGATTTCTGTTCATTTATTGACGTTTTCACCAAAAAAATCTAAATTTACGTATTTTTAAGACGGAAGCGTACACGCGATGACTCTAAAACTTGAACCTGTACAAGGACCGTCGGACGTTCCTCCTATATCAGAAAATTGCCGAAAATCCAATCTAAACCACCTAAGTACGGTAAAAAACCACTATTTGAAAAATAATGGTTTGCAGTTATCGTTGTGAAGGATTTATTTTTCGACTCTGAAACTTTACGCGCAACGTCGTACGGGTTCCTAAAACGGTTTACGCGCAAAAAAACTCCGAATAGTCGATATTTTTTTTTATATTACGGCCCCCCCACGATTTCTCTTCATTTATTGACGTTTTTCACCAAAAAATCTAAATTTACGTATTTTTCAGACGGGAAGCGTACACGCGATGACTCTGAAAACTTAGATCCTGTACAAGGGACCGTCGGACCTTCCTCCTATATCAGGAAAATTGCCCGAAAATCCAAATCTAAACCAAACTAAGTACGGTAATAAAAACCACTTTTTTGAAAAATAATGGTTTGCATGTTTTCGTGTGTGAAGGATTTATTTTCGACTCTGAAACTTACAAGCAACGTCGGACGGGTTTCTAAAACGGTTTAGGCGCCAAAAAACTCCGAATAGTCGATATTTTTTTTTTATATACGGCCCCCCACGATTTCTGTTCATTTATGAAGTTTTTCAACAAAAAATCTAATTTACGTATTTTTAAGACGGAAGCGTACACGCGATGACTCTAAAAACTTTTAAACCTGTACAAGGGACCGTCGGACCTTAATCCTATATCAGAAATTGCCGAAAATCCAAATCTAAGCAACCTAAGTACGGTAAAAACACACTTTTTTGAAAAATAATGGTTTGCAAGTTTCGTGGTGAAGGATTTATTTTTCGACTCTGAAACTTTACGCGCACCGTCGGACGGGTTCCTAAAACGGTTTTACGCGCAAAAAACGCCAAATAGTCCAATTTTTTTTTTTATATTACGGCCCCCCCCACGATTTCTGTTCATTTATTGACGTTTTTCACCCAAAAAATCTAAATTTTACGTATTTTTAAGACGGAAGCGTACACGCGATGACTCTAAAAACTTGAAACCTGTACAAGGGACCGTCGGACGTTCCTCCTATATCAGAAATTGCCGAAAATCCAAATCTAAACCAACTAAGTACGGTAAAAACCACTTTTTTGAAAAATAATGGTTTGCATGTTTTCGTGGTGAAGGATTTATTTTTCGACTCTGAAACTTTACAAGCAAACGTCGGACGGGTTTCCTAAAACGGTTTTAGGCGCAAAAAAACGCCGAATAGTCGATATTTTTTTTTTATATTACGGCCCCCCCACGATTTCTGCTTCATTTATTGAACGTTTTTCACCAAAAATCTAAATTTACGTATTTTTAAGACGGAAGCGTACACGCGATGACTCTAAAAACTTTAAAACCCTGTGCAAGGGACCGTCGGACCTTAACTCCTATATCAGAAAATTGCCGAAAATCCAAATCTAAGCAACCTAAGTACGGTAAAACCACTTTTTGAAAAATAATGGTTGCAAGTTTTCGTTGGTGAAGGACTTATTTTTCGACTCTGAAACTTTACGCGCAACGTCGTACGGGTTCCTAAACCGGTTTACTCGCAAAAAAACGCCAAATAGTCGATATTTTTTTTTTTATATTACGGCCCCCCACAGCCCATGTTCATTTATTAACGTTTTTCACCAAAAAATCTAAATATACGTATTTTTCAGACGGAACCGTACACGCGATGACTCTAAAAACTTGGAAACTGTACAAGAGACCGTCGGACCTTCCTCCTATATCAGAAAATTGCCGAAAAATCCAATTTAAACCACCTAAGTACGGTAAAAAAACCACTTTTTTGAAAAATAATAGTTTGTAAGTTTTCGTGGTGAAGGATTCGATTTTCGACTCTGAAACTTTACGCGCAACGTCGTACGGGTTCCTAAAACGGTTTAGACGCACAAAAAAAAACTCCGAATAGTCGATATTTTTTTTTTATATTACGGCCCCCCACGATTTCTCTTTCATTTATTGACGTTTTTTCACCAAAAAATCTAAATTTACGTATTTTTCAGACGGAAGCGTACACGCGATGACTCTGAAAACTTAGATCCTGTACAAGGGACCGTCGGACCTTCCTCCTATATCAGAAAATTGCCGAAAATCCAAATCTAAACCAACTAAGTACGGTAAAAACCACTTTTTTAAAAAATAATGGTTTGCAGTTTTCGTGGTGAAGGATTTTATTTTTCGACTCTGAAACTTTACAAGCAACGTCGGACGGGTTTCTAAAACGGTTTAGGCGCAAAAAAACTCCGAATAGTCGATATTTTTTTTTTATATTACGGCCCCCCCCCACGATTTCTGTTCATTTATTGACGTTTTTCACCAAAAAAATCTAAATTTACGTATTTTTAAGACGGAAGCGTACACGCGATGACTCTAAAACTTTAAACCTGTACAAGGGACCGTCGGACGTTCCTCCTATATCAGAAAAATTGCCGAAAATCCAAATCTAAACAACCTAAGTACGGTAAAAACCACTTTTTGAAAAATAATGGTTTGCAAGTTTCGTGGTGAAGGATTTATTTTTCGACTCTGAAACTTTACGCGCAACGTCGGACGGGTTCCTAAACGGTTTACGCGCAAAAAAACGCCCAAATAGTCCAATTTTTTTTTTTATATTACGGCCCCCCACGATTTCTGTTCATTTATTGACGTTTTTCACCAAAAAATCTAAATTTACGTATTTTTAAGACGGAAGCGTACACGCGATGACTCTAAAAACTTGAAACCTGTACAAGGGACCGTCGGACGTTCCTCCTATATCAGAAAATTGCCGAAAATCCAAATCTAAACCACCTAAGTACGGTAAAAACCACTTTTTTGAAAATAATGGTTTGCAAGTTATCGTTGTGAAGGATTTATTTTTCGACTCTGAAACTTTACGCGCAACGTCGTACGGGTTCCTAAAACGGTTTACGCGCAAAAAAACTCCGAATAGTCGATATTTTTTTTTTATATTACGGCCCCCCCACGATTTCTCTTCATTTATTGACGTTTTTCACAAAAAATCTAAATTTACGTATTTTTCAGACGGAAGCGTACACGCGATGACTCTGAAAAACTTAGATCCTGTACAAGGGACCGTCGGACCTTCCTCCTATATCAGAAAATTGCCGAAAATCCAAATCTAAACCAACTAAGTACGGTAAAAACCACTTTTTTGAAAAATAATGGTTTGCAAGTTATCGTGGTGAAGGATTTATTTTCGACTCTGAAACTTTACAAGCAACGTCGGACGGGTTCCTAAAACGGTTTAAGCGCAAAAAAACGCCAAATAGTCGATATTTTTTTTTTATATTACGGCCCCCCCACGATTTCTCTTCATTTATTGACGTTTTTCACCAAAAAATCTAAATTTACGTATTTTTAAGACGGAAGCGTACACGCGATGACTCTAAAAACTTTAAACCTGTACAAGGGACCGTCGGACCTTCCTCCTATATCAGAAAATTGCCGAAATCCAAATCTAAACCACCTAAGTACGGTAAAAACCACTTTTTTGAAAAATAATGGTTTGCAAGTTTTCGTGGTGAAGGATTTATTTTTCGACTCTGAAACTTTACGCGCAACGTCGGACGGGTTCCTAAAACGGTTTACGCGCAAAAAAACGCCAAATAGTCGATATTTTTTTTTTATATTACGGCCCCCCACGATTTCTCTTCATTTATTGACGTTTTTCACCAAAAAATCTAAATTTACGTATTTTTCAGACGGAAGCGTACACGCGATGACTCTGAAAACTTAGAACCTGTACAAGGGACCGTCGGACGTTCCTCCTATATCAGAAAATTGCCGAAAATCCAAATCTAAACCACCTAAGTACGGTAAAAACCACTTTTTTGAAAAATAATGGTTTGCAAGTTTCGTGGTGAAGGATTTATTTTTCGACTCTGAAACTTTACAAGCAACGTCGGACGGGTTCCTAAAACGGTTTAGGCGCAAAAAAACGCCAAATAGTCGATATTTTTTTTTTATATTACGGCCCCCCACGATTTCTCTTCATTTATTGACGTTTTTCAACAAAAAATCTAAATTTACGTATTTTTCAGACGGAAGCGTACACGCGATGACTCTAAAAACTTAAACCTGTACAAGGGACCGTCGGACCTTAATCCTATATCAGAAAATTGCCGAAAATCCAAATCTAAACCACCTAAGTACGGTAAAAAACCACTTTTTTGAAAAATAATGGTTTGCAAGTTATCGTGGTGAAGGATTTATTTTTCGACTCTGAAACTTTACGCGCAACGTCGGACGGGTTCCTAAAACGGTTTAAGCGCAAAAAAACGCCAAATAGTCGATATTTTTTTTTTATATTACGGCCCCCCACGATTTCTCTTCATTTATTGACGTTTTTTCACCAAAAAATCTAAATTTACGTATTTTTCAGACGGAAGCGTACACGCGATGACTCTAAAACTTAGAAACCTGTACAAGGGACCGTCGGACCTTCCTCCTATATCAGAAAATTGCCGAAAATCCAAATCTAAACAACCTAAGTACGGTAAAAAACCACTTTTTTGAAAAATAATGGTTTGCAAGTTTTCGTGGTGAAGGATTTATTTTTCGACTCTGAAACTTTACAAGCAACGTCGGACGGGTTTCCTAAAACGGTTTACGGCGCAAAAAAACGCCAAATAGTCGATATTTTTTTTTAAATTACGGCCCCCCACGATTTCTGTTCATTTATTGACGTTTTTCACCAAAAAATCTAAATTTACGTATTTTTCAGACGGAAGCGTACACGCGATGACTCTGAAAACTTAGATCCTGTACAAGGGACCGTCGGACGTTCCTCCTATATCAGAAAATTGCCGAAAATCCAAATCTAAACCACCTAAGTACGGTAAAAAACCACTTTTTTGAAAAATAATGGTTTGCAAGTTATCGTGGTGAAGGATTTATTTTTCGACTCTGAAACTTTACGCGCAACGTCGGACGGGTTCCTAAAACGGTTTACGCGCAAAAAAAACGCCAAATAGTCGATATTTTTTTTTTATATTACGGCCCCCCCACGATTTCTCTTCATTTATTGACGTTTTTCACCAAAAAATCTAAATTTACGTATTTTTAAGACGGAAGCGTACACGCGATGACTCTAAAAACTTAGAAACCTGTACAAGGGACCGTCGGACCTTCCTCCTATATCAGAAAATTGCCGAAAATCCAAATCTAAACAACCTAAGTACGGTAAAAACCACTTTTTTGAAAAATAATGGTTTGCAAGATTTTCGTGGTGAAGGATTTATTTTTCGACTCTGAAACTTTACGCGCAAACGTCGTACGGGTTCCTAAAACGGTTTACGCGCAAAAAAAACGCCAAATAGTCAATATTTTTTTTTTATATTACGGCCCCCCCACGATTTCTGTTCATTTATTGACGTTTTTCACAAAAAATCTAAATTTACGTATTTTTCAGACGGAAGCGTACACGCGATGACTCTGAAAACTTAGATCCTGTACAAGGGACCGTCGGACCGTTCCTCCTATATCAGAAAATTGCCGAAATCCAAATCTAAACCACCTAAGTACGGTAATAAACCACTTTTTTGAAAAATAATGGTTTGCAAGTTATCGTGGTGAAGGATTTATTTTTCGACTCTGAAACTTTACGCGCAACGTCGTACGGGTTCCTAAAACAGGTTTACGCGCAAAAAAAAACGCCAAATAGTCGATATTTTTTTTTTATATTACGGCCCCCCCCCACGATTTCTCTTCATTTATTGACGTTTTTCACCAAAAAATCTAAATTTACGTATTTTTCAGACGGAAGCGTACACGCGATGACTCTGAAAACTTAGATCCTGTACAAGGGACCGTCGGACCTTCCTCCTATATCAGAAAATTGCCGAAAATCCAAATCTAAACCACCTAAGTACGGTAAAAAACCACTTTTTTGAAAAATAATGGTTTGCAAGTTATCGTTGTGAAGGATTTATTTTTCGACTCTGAAACTTTACGCGCAACGTCGTACGGGTTCCTAAAACGGTTACGCGCAAAAAAAACGCCAAATAGTCGATATTTTTTTTTTTATATTACGGCCCCCCACGATTTCTCTTCATTTATTGACGTTTTCACCAAAAATCTAAATTTACGTATTTTTCAGACGGAAGCGTACACGCGATGACTCTGAAAACTTAGATCCTGTACAAGGGACCGTCGGACCTTCCTCCTATATCAGAAAATTGCCGAAAATCCAAATCTAAACCACCTAAGTACGGTAAAACCACTTTTTTGAAAAATAATGGTTTGCAAGTTTTCGTGGTGTGAAGGATTTATTTTTCGACTCTGAAACTTTACGCGCAACGTCGGACGGGTTCCTAAAACGGTTTACGCGCAAAAAAAACGCCAAATAGTCGATATTTTTTTTTATATTACGGCCCCCCACGATTTCTCTTCATTTATTGACGTTTTTCACCAAAAAATCTAAATTTAAGTATTTTCAGACGGAAGCGTACACGCGATGACTCTAAAAACTTAAATCCTGTACAAGGGACCGTCGGACCTTCCTCCTATATCAGAAAATTGCCGAAAATCCAAATCTAAACCACCTAAGTACGGTAAAAACCACTTTTTTGAAAAATAATGGTTTGCAAGTTATCGTGTGAAGGATTTATTTTTCGACTCTGAAACTTTACGCGCAACGTCGACGGGTTCCTAAAACGGTTTACCGCAAAAAAAACGCCAAATAGTCGATATTTTTTTTTTATATTACGGCCCCCCCCACGATTTCTCTTCATTTATTGACGTTTTTCACCAAAAAATCTAAATTTACGTATTTTTCAGACGGAAGCGTACACGCGATGACTCTGAAACTTAGATCCTGTACAAGGGACCGTCGGACCGTTCCTCCTATATCAGAAAATTGCCGAAAATCCAAATCTAAACCACCTAAGTACGGTAAAAAACCACTTTTTTGAAAAATAATGGTTTGCAAGTTTTCGTGGTGAAGGATTTATTTTTCGACTCTGAAACTTTACAGCGCAACGTCGGACGGGTTCCTAAAACGGTTTAGGCGCAAAAAACTCCGAATAGTCGATATTTTTTTTTATATTACGGCCCCCCACGATTTCTGTTCATTTATTGACGTTTTTCAACAAAAAATCTAAATTTACGTATTTTTAAGACGGAAGCGTACACGCGATGACTCTAAAAACTTTAAACCTGTACAAGGGACCGTCGGACCTTAATCCTATATCAGAAAATTGCCGAAAATCCAAATCTAAACCACCTAAGTACGGTAAAAACCACTTTTTTGAAAAATAATGGTTTGCAAGTTATCGTGGTGAAGGATTTATTTTTCGACTCTGAAACTTTACGCGCAACGTCGTACGGGTTCCTAAAACGGTTTACGCGCAAAAAAAACGCCAAATAGTCGATATTTTTTTTTTATATTACGGCCCCCCACGATTTCTCTTCATTTATTGACGTTTTTCACCAAAAAATCTAAATTTACGTATTTTTCAGACGGAAGCGTACACGCGATGACTCTAAAAACTTAGATCCTGTACAAGGGACCGTCGGACCTTCCTCCTATATCAGAAAATTGCCGAAAATCCAAATCTAAACCACCTAAGTACGGTAAAAACCACTTTTTTGAAAAATAATGGTTTGCATGTTTTCGTGGTGAAGGATTTATTTTTCGACTCTGAAACTTTACAAGCAACGTCGGACGGGTTCTAAAACGGTTTAGGCGCAAAAAAACTCCGAATAGTCGATATTTTTTTTTTATATTACGGCCCCCACGATTTCTGTTCATTTATTGACGTTTTTCAACAAAAAATCTAAATTTACGTATTTTTAAGACGGAAGCGTACACGCGATGACTCTAAAAACTTTAAACCTGTACAAGGGACCGTCGGACCTTAATCCTATATCAGAAAATTGCCGAAAATCCAAATCTAAGCAACCTAAGTACGGTAAAAACCACTTTTTTGAAAAATAATGGTTTGCAAGTTTTCGTGGTGAAGGATTTATTTTTCGACTCTGAAACTTTACGCGCAACGTCGGACGGGTTCCTAAAACGGTTTACGCACAAAAAAACGCCAAATAGTCAATTTTTTTTTTTATATTACGGCCCCCCACGATTTCTGTTCATTTATTGACGTTTTTCACCAAAAAATCTAAATTTACGTATTTTTAAGACGGAAGCGTACACGCGATGACTCTAAAAACTTGAAACCTGTACAAGGGACCGTCGGACGTTCCTCCTATATCAGAAAATTGCCGAAAATCCAAATCTAAGCAACCTAAGTACGGTAAAAACCACTTTTTTGAAAAATAATGGTTTGCAAGTTTTCGTGGTGAAGGATTTATTTTTCGACTCTGAAACTTTACGCGCAACGTCGGACGGGTTCCTAAAACGGTTTACGCGCAAAAAAACGCCAAATAGTCCAATTTTTTTTTTTATATTACGGCCCCCCACGACTTCTGTTCATTTATTGACGTTTTTCACCAAAAAATCTAAATTTACGTATTTTTCAGACGGAAGCGTACACGCGATGACTCTGAAAACTTAGATCCTGTACAAGGGACCGTCGGACGTTCCTCCTATATCAGAAAATTGCCGAAAATCCAAATCTAAACCACCTAAGTACGGTAAAAACCACTTTTTTGAAAAATAATGGTTTGCAAGTTATCGTTGTGAAGGATTTATTTTTCGACTCTGAAACTTTACGCGCAACGTCGTACGGGTTCCTAAAACGGTTTACGCGCAAAAAAAACGCCAAATAGTCGATATTTTTTTTTTATATTACGGCCCCCCACGATTTCTGTTCATTTATTGACGTTTTTCACCAAAAAATCTAAATTTACGTATTTTAAGACGAAAGCGTACACGCGATGACTCTAAAAACTTAAATCCTGTACAAGGGACCGTCGGACCTTCCTCCTATATCAGAAAATTGCCGAAAATCCAAATCTAAACCACCTAAGTACGGTAAAAAAACCACTTTTTGAAAAATAATGGTTTGCATGTTATCGTTGGTGAAGGATTTATTTTTCGACTCTGAAACTTTACGCGCAACGTCGTACGGGTTCCTAAAACGGTTTACGCGCAAAAAAACGCCAAATAGTCGATATTTTTTTTTTATATTACGGCCCCCCACGATTTCTCTTCATTTATTGACGTTTTTCACCAAAAAATCTAAATTTACGTATTTTTCAGACGGAAGCGTACACGCGATGACTCTGAAAACTTAGATCCTGTACAAGGGACCGTCGGACCTTCCTCCTATATCAGAAAATTGCCGAAAATCCAAATCTAAACCACCTAAGTACGGTAAAAACCACTTTTTTGAAAAATAATGGTTTGCATGTTTTCGTGGTGAAGGATTTATTTTTCGACTCTGAAACTTTACGCGCAACGTCGGACGGGTTCCTAAAACGGTTTACGCGCAAAAAAACTCCGAATAGTCGATATTTTTTTTTTATATTACGGCCCCCCACGATTTCTGTTCATTTATTGACGTTTTTCACCAAAAAATCTAAATTTACGTATTTTAAAGACGGAAGCGTACACGCGATGACTCTAAAAACTTGAAACCTGTACAAGGGACCGTCGGACGTTCCTCCTATATCAGAAAATTGCCGAAAATCCAAATCTAAACCACCTAAGTACGGTAAAAACCACTTTTTTGAAAAATAATGGTTTGCAAGTTATCGTTGTGAAGGATTTATTTTTCGACTCTGAAACTTTACGCGCAACGTCGTACGGGTTCCTAAAACGGTTTACGCGCAAAAAAACGCCAAATAGTCGATATTTTTTTTTTATATTACGGCCCCCCACGATTTCTCTTCATTTATTGACGTTTTTCACCAAAAAATCTAAATTTACGTATTTTTCAGACGGAAGCGTACACGCGATGACTCTGAAAACTTAGATCCTGTACAAGGGACCGTCGGACCTTCCTCCTATATCAGAAAATTGCCGAAAATCCAAATCTAAACCACCTAAGTACGGTAAAAACCACTTTTTTGAAAAATAATGGTTTGCAAGTTATCGTTGTGAAGGATTTATTTTTCGACTCTGAAACTTTACAAGCAACGTCGGACGGGTTTCTAAAACGGTTTAGGCGTAAAAAAACTCCGAATAGTCGATATTTTTTTTTTATATTACGGCCCCCCACGATTTCTGTTCATTTATTGACGTTTTTCAACAAAAAATCTAAATTTACGTATTTTTAAGACGGAAGCGTACACGCGATGACTCTAAAAACTTTAAACCTGTACAAGGGACCGTCGGACCTTAATCCTATATCAGAAAATTGCCGAAAATCCAAATCTAAACCACCTAAGTACGGTAAAAACCACTTTTTTGAAAAATAATGGTTTGCAAGTTATCGTTGTGAAGGATTTATTTTTCGACTCTGAAACTTTACGCGCAACGTCGTACGGGTTCCTAAAACGGTTTACGCGCAAAAAAAACGCCAAATAGTCGATATTTTTTTTTTATATTACGGCCCCCCACGATTTCTCTTCATTTATTGACGTTTTTCACCAAAAAATCTAAATTTACGTATTTTTCAGACGGAAGCGTACACGCGATGACTCTGAAAACTTAGATCCTGTACAAGGGACCGTCGGACCTTCCTCCTATATCAGAAAATTGCCGAAAATCCAAATCTAAACCACCTAAGTACGGTAAAAAACCACTTTTTTGAAAAATAATGGTTTGCATGTTTTCGTGGTGAAGGATTTATTTTTCGACTCTGAAACTTTACAAGCAACGTCGGACGGGTTTCTAAAACGGTTTACGGCGCAAAAAAAACTCCGAATAGTCGATATTTTTTTTTTATATTACGGCCCCCCACGATTTCTGTTCATTTATTGACGTTTTTCAACAAAAAATCTAAATTTACGTATTTTTAAGACGGAAGCGTACACGCGATGACTCTAAAAACTTTAAACCTGTACAAGGGACCGTCGGACCTTAATCCTATATCAGAAAATTGCCGAAAATCCAAATCTAAGCCAACCTAAGTACGGTAAAAACCACTTTTTTGAAAAATAATGGTTTGCAAGTTTTCGTGGTGAAGGATTTATTTTTCGACTCTGAAACTTTACGCTGCAACGTCGGACGGGTTCCTAAAACGGTTTACGCGCAAAAAAAACGCCAAATAGTCCATATTTTTTTTTTTATATTACGGCCCCCCCACGATTTCTCTTCATTTATTGACGTTTTTCACAAAAAATCTAAATTTACGTATTTTTCAGACGGAAGCGTACACGCGATGACTCTGAAAACTTAAATCCTGTACAAGGGACCGTCGGACCTTCCTCCTATATCAGAAAATTGCCGAAAATCCAAATCTAAACCACCTAAGTACGGTAAAAACCACTTTTTTGAAAAATAATGGTTGCATGTTTTCGTGGTGAAGGATTTATTTTTCGACTCTGAAACTTTACAAGCAACGTCGGACGGGTTCTAAAACGGTTTAGGCGCAAAAAAACTCCGAATATTCGATATTTTTTTTTTATATTACGGCCCCCCCACGATTTCTGTTCATTTATTGACGTTTTTCAACAAAAAATCTAAATTTACGTATTTTTAAGACGGAAGCGTACACGCGATGACTCTAAAAACTTTAAACCTGTACAAGGGACCGTCGGACCTTAATCCTATATCAGAAAATTGCCGAAAATCCAAATCTAAACCACCTAAGTACGGTAAAAACCACTTTTTTGAAAAATAATGGTTTGCAAGTTTTCGTTGTGAAGGATTTATTTTTCGACTCTGAAACTTTACGCGCAACGTCGGACGGGTTCCTAAAACGGTTTACGCGCAAAAAAAACGCCAAATAGTCGATATTTTTTTTTTATATTACGGCCCCCCACGATTTCTCTTCATTTATTGACGTTTTTCACCAAAAAATCTAAATTTACGTATTTTAAGACGGAAGCGTACACGCGATGACTCTGAAAACTTAGATACCTGTACAAGGGACCGTCGGACCTTCCTCCTATATCAGAAAATTGCCGAAAATCCAAATCTAAACCACCTAAGTACGGTAAAAACCACTTTTTTGAAAATAATGGTTTGCATGTTATCGTGGTGAAGGATTTATTTTTCGACTCTGAAACTTTACAAGCAACGTCGGACGGGTTCCTAAAACGGTTTACGCGCAAAAAAACTCCGAATAGTCGATATTTTTTTTTATATTACGGCCCCCCCACGATTTCTGTTCATTTATTGACGTTTTTCAACAAAAAATCTAAATTTACGTATTTTTAAGACGGAAGCGTACACGCGATGACTCTAAAAACTTTAAACCTGTACAAGGGACCGTCGGACCTTACTCCTATATCAGAAAATTGCCGAAAATCCAAATCTAAGCAACCTAAGTACGGTAAAAACCACTTTTTTGAAAAATAATGGTTTGCAAGTTTTCGTGGTGAAGGATTTATTTTTCGACTCTGAAACTTTACGCGCAACGTCGGACGGGTTCCTAAAACGGTTTACGCGCAAAAAAACGCCAAATAGTCCAATTTTTTTTTTTATATTACGGCCCCCCACGATTTCTGTTCATTTATTGACGTTTTTCACCAAAAAATCTAAATTTACGTATTTTAAGACGGAAGCGTACACGCGATGACTCTAAAAACTTGAAACCTGTACAAGGGACCGTCGGACGTTCCTCTATATCAGAAAATTGCCGAAAATCCAAATCTAAACCACCTAAGTACGGTAAAAACCACTTTTTTGAAAAATAATGGTTTGCAAGTTATCGTTGTGAAGGATTTATTTTTCGACTCTGAAACTTTACGCGCAACGTCGTACGGGTTCCTAAAACGGTTTACGCGCAAAAAAACTCCGAATAGTCGATATTTTTTTTTATATTACGGCCCCCCCACGATTTCTCTTCATTTATTGACGTTTTTCACCAAAAAATCTAAATTTACGTATTTTTCAGACGGAAGCGTACACGCGATGACTCTGAAAACTTAGATCCTGTACAAGGGACCGTCGGACCTTCCTCCTATATCAGAAAATTGCCGAAAATCCAAATCTAAACCAACTAAGTACGGTAAAAACCACTTTTTTGAAAAATAATGGTTTGCATGTTTTCGTGGTGAAGGATTTATTTTTCGACTCTGAAACTTTACAAGCAACGTCGGACGGGTTTCTAAAACGGTTTAGGCGCAAAAAAACTCCGAATAGTCGATATTTTTTTTTATATTACGGCCCCCCACGATTTCTGTTCATTTATTGACGTTTTTCAACAAAAAATCTAAATTTACGTATTTTTAAGACGGAAGCGTACACGCGATGACTCTAAAAACTTTAAACCTGTACAAGGGACCGTCGGACCTTAATCCTATATCAGAAAATTGCCGAAAATCCAAATATAAACCAACTAAGTACGGTAAAAACCACTTTTTTGAAAAATAATGGTTTGCAAGTTATCGTTGTGAAGGATTTATTTTTCGACTCTGAAACTTTACGCGCAACGTCGTACGGGTTCCTAAAACGGTTTACGCGCAAAAAAACGCCAAATAGTCGATATTTTTTTTTATATTACAGCCCCCCACGATTTCTCTTCATTTATTGACGTTTTTCACCAAAAAATCTAAATTTACGTATTTTTCAGACGGAAGCGTACACGCGATTACTCTGAAAACTTAGATCCTGTACAAGGGACCGTCGGACCTTCCTCCTATATCAGAAAATTGCCGAAAATCCAAATCTAAACCACCTAAGTACGGTAAAAACCACTTTTTTGAAAAATAATGGTTTGCATGTTTTCGTGGTGAAGGATTTATTTTTCGACTCTGAAACTTTACAAGCAACGTCGGACGGGTTCCTAAAACGGTTTACGGCGCAAAAAAACGCCAAATAGTCGATATTTTTTTTTTATATTACGGCCCCCCACGATTTCTGTTCATTTATTGACTGTTTTTCAACAAAAAATCTAAATTTACGTATTTTTAAGACGGAAGCGTACACGCGATGACTCTAAAAACTTTAAACCTGTACAAGGGACCGTCGGACCTTAATCCTATATCAGAAAATTGCCGAAAATCCAAATCTAAACCACCTAAGTACGGTAAAAACCACTTTTTTGAAAAATAATGGTTTGCAAGTTATCGTTGTGAAGGATTTATTTTTCGACTCTGAAACTTTACGCGCAACGTCGTACGGGTTCCTAAAACGGTTTACGCGCAAAAAAACGCCAAATAGTCGATATTTTTTTTTTATATTACGGCCCCCCACGATTTCTCTTCATTTATTGACGTTTTTCACCAAAAAATCTAAATTTACGTATTTTTCAGACGGAAGCGTACACGCGATTACTCTGAAAACTTAGATCCTGTACAAGGGACCGTCGGACCTTCCTCCTATATCAGAAAATTGCCGAAAATCCAAATCTAAACCAACTAAGTACGGTAAAAACCACTTTTTTGAAAAATAATGGTTTGCATGTTATCGTGGTGAAGGATTTATTTTTCGACTCTGAAACTTTACAAGCAACGTCGACGGGTTTCTAAAACGGTTTAGGCGCAAAAAAACTCCAAATAGTCGATATTTTTTTTTTATATTACGGCCCCCCACGATTTCTGTTCATTTATTGACGTTTTTCAACAAAAAATCTAAATTTACGTATTTTTAAGACGGAAGCGTACACGCGATGACTCTAAAAACTTTAAACCTGTACAAGGGACCGTCGGACCTTAATCCTATATCAGAAAATTGCCGAAAATCCAAATTTAAACCACCTAAGTACGGTAAAAACCACTTTTTTGAAAAATAATGTTTGCAAGTTTCGTTGTGAAGGATTGTATTTTCGACTCTGAAACTTTACGCGCAACGTCGGACGGGTTCCTAAAACGGTTTACGCGCAAAAAAACGCCAAATAGTCGATATTTTTTTTTTATATTACGGCCCCCCACGATTTCTCTTCATTTATTGACGTTTTTCACCAAAAAATCTAAATTTACGTATTTTTCAGACGGAAGCGTACACGCGATGACTCTGAAAACTTAGATCCTGTACAAGGGACCGTCGGACCTTCCTCCTATATCAGAAAATTGCCGAAAATCCAAATCTAAACCACCTAAGTACGGTAAAAACCACTTTTTTGAAAAATAATGGTTTGCATGTTTTCGTGGTGAAGGATTTATTTTTCGACTCTGAAACTTTACAAGCAACGTCGGACGGGTTTCTAAAACGGTTTAGGCGCAAAAAAACTCCGAATAGTCGATATTTTTTTTTTATATTACGGCCCCCCACGATTTCTCTTCATTTATTGACGTTTTTCACCAAAAAATCTAAATTTACGTATTTTTCAGACGGAAGCGTACACGCGATGACTCTGAAAACTTAGATCCTGTACAAGGGACCGTCGGACCTTCCTCCTATATCAGAAAATTGCCGAAAATCCAAATCTAAACCACCTAAGTACGGTAAAAACCACTTTTTTGAAAAATAATGGTTTGCAATGTTTTCGTGGTGAAGGATTTATTTTTCGACTCTGAAACTTTACAAGCAAC
Source organism: Rhopalosiphum maidis (assembly GCF_003676215.2). NCBI lineage: Eukaryota > Metazoa > Arthropoda > Insecta > Hemiptera > Aphididae > Rhopalosiphum > Rhopalosiphum maidis. Next base: position 92,321,852 of record NC_040877.1, read on the forward strand.
GTCGGACGGGTTTCTAAAACGGTTTAGGCGCAAAAAAACGCCAAATAGTCGATATTTTTTTTTTATATTACGGCCCCCCACGATTTCTGTTCATTTATTGACGTTTTTCAACAAAAAATCTAAATTTACGTATTTTTAAGACGGAAGCGTACACGCGATGACTCTAAAAACTTGAAACCTGTACAAGGGACCGTCGGACCTTAATCCTATATCAGAAAATTGCCGAAAATCCAAATCTAAACCACCTAAGTACGGTAAAAACCACTTTTTTGAAAAATAATGGTTTGCAAGTTATCGTGGTGAAGGATTTATTTTTCGACTCTGAAACTTTACGCGCAACGTCGGACGGGTTCCTAAAACGGTTTACGCGCAAAAAAAACGCCAAATAGTCGATATTTTTTTTTTATATTACGGCCCCCCACGATTTCTGTTCATTTATTGACGTTTTTCACCAAAAAATCTAAATTTACGTATTTTTAAGACGGAAGCGTACACGCGATGACTCTAAAAACTTGAAACCTGTACAAGGGACCGTCGGACCTTCCTCCTATATCAGAAAATTGCCGAAAATCCAAATCTAAACCAACTAAGTACGGTAAAAACCACTTTTTTGAAAAATAATGGTTTGCATGTTTTCGTGGTGAAGGATTTATTTTTCGACTCTGAAACTTTACAAGCAACGTCGGACGGGTTTCTAAAACGGTTTAGGCGCAAAAAAACTCCGAATAGTCGATATTTTTTTTTTATATTACGGCCCCCCACGATTTCTGTTCATTTATTGACGTTTTTCAACAAAAAATCTAAATTTACGTATTTTTAAGACGGAAGCGTACACGCGATGACTCTAAAAACTTTAAACCTGTACAAGGGACCGTCGGACCTTAATCCTATATCAGAAAATTGCCGAAAATCCAAATATAAACCAACTAAGTACGGTAAAAACCACTTTTTTGAAAAATAATATTTTGTAAGTTTTCGTGTTGAAGGATTCGTATTTCGACTCTGAAACTTTACGCGCAACGTCGTACGGGTTCCTAAAACGGTTTACGCGCAAAAAAACGCCAAATAGTCGATATTTTTTTTTTATATTACGGCCCCCCACGATTTCTCTTCATTTATTGACGTTTTTCACCAAAAAATCTAAATTTACGTATTTTTCAGACGGAAGCGTACACGCGATGACTCCGAAAACTTAGATCCTGTACAAGGGACCGTCGGACCTTCCTCCTATATCAGAAAATTGCCGAAAATCCAAATCTAAACCAACTAAGTACGGTAAAAACCACTTTTTTGAAAAATAATGGTTTGCATGTTTTCGTGGTGAAGGATTTATTTTTCGACTCTGAAACTTTACAAGCAACGTCGTACGGGTTCCTAAAACGGTTTACGCGCAAAAAAACGCCAAATAGTCGATATTTTTTTTTTATATTACGGCCCCCTACGATTTCTGTTCATTTATTGACGTTTTTCAACAAAAAATCTAAATTTACGTATTTTTAAGACGGAAGCGTACACGCGATGACTCTAAAAACTTTAAACCTGTACAAGGGACCGTCGGACCTTAATCCTATATCAGAAAATTGCCGAAAATCCAAATCTAAGCAACCTAAGTACGGTAAAAACCACTTTTTTGAAAAATAATGGTTTGCAAGTTTTCGTGGTGAAGGATTTATTTTTCGACTCTGAAACTTTACGCGCAACGTCGGACGGGTTCCTAAAACGGTTTACGCGCAAAAAAACGCCAAATAGTCCAATTTTTTTTTTTATATTACGGCCCCCCACGATTTCTCTTCATTTATTGACGTTTTTCACCAAAAAATCTAAATTTACGTATTTTTCAGACGGAAGCGTACACGCGATGACTCTGAAAACTTAGATCCTGTACAAAGGACCGTCGGACCTTCCTCCTATATCAGAAAATTGCCGAAAATCCAAATCTAAACCAACTAAGTACGGTAAAAACCACTTTTTTGAAAAATAATGGTTTGCATGTTTTCGTGGTGAAGGATTTATTTTTCGACTCTGAAACTTTACAAGCAACGTCGGACGGGTTTCTAAAACGGTTTAGGCGCAAAAAAACTCCGAATAGTCGATATTTTTTTTTTATATTACGGCCCCCCACGATTTCTGTTCATTTATTGACGTTTTTCAACAAAAAATCTAAATTTACGTATTTTTAAGACGGAAGCGTACACGCGATGACTCTAAAAACTTTAAACCTGTACAAGGGACCGTCGGACCTTAATCCTATATCAGAAAATTGCCGAAAATCCAAATCTAAACCACCTAAGTACGGTAAAAACCACTTTTTTGAAAAATAATGGTTTGCAAGTTTTCGTGGTGAAGGATTTATTTTTCGACTCTGAAACTTTACGCGCAACGTCGTACGGGTTCCTAAAACGGTTTACGCGCAAGAAAACGCCAAATAGTCGATATTTTTTTTTTATATTACGGCCCCCCACGATTTCTCTTCATTTATTGACGTTTTTCACCAAAAAATCTAAATTTACGTATTTTTCAGACGGAAGCGTACACGCGATGACTCTGAAAACTTAGATCCTGTACAAGGGACCGTCGGACCTTCCTCCTATATCAGAAAATTGCCGAAAATCCAAATCTAAACCACCTAAGTACGGTAAAAACCACTTTTTTGAAAAATAATGGTTTGCAAGTTATCGTTGTGAATGATTTATTTTTCGACTCTGAAACTTTACGCGCGACGTCGTACGGGTTCCTAAAACGGTTTACTCGCAAAAAAACGCCAAATAGTCGATATTTTTTTTTTATATTACGGCCCCCCACGATTTCTCTTCATTTATTGACGTTTTTCACCAAAAAATCTAAATTTACGTATTTTTCAGACGGAAGCGTACACGCGATGACTCTGAAAACTTAGATCCTGTACAAGGGACCGTCGGACCTTCCTCCTATATCAGAAAATTGCCGAAAATCCAAATCTAAACCACCTAAGTACGGTAAAAACCACTTTTTTGAAAAATAATGGTTTGCAAGTTTTCGTGGTGAAGGATTTATTTTTCGACTCTGAAACTTTACGCGCAACGTCGGACGGGTTCCTAAAACGGTTTACGCGCAAAAAAACGCCAAATAGTCGATATTTTTTTTTTATATTACGGCCCCCCACGATTTCTCTTCATTTATTGACGTTTTTCACCAAAAAATCTAAATTTACGTATTTTTCAGACGGAAGCGTACACGCGATGACTCTGAAAAGTTAGATCCTTGTACAAGGGACCGTCGGACCTTCCTCCTATATCAGAAAATTGCCGAAAATCCAAATCTAAACCACCTAAGTACGGTAAAAACCACTTTTTTTAAAAATAATGGTTTGCAAGTTATCGTTGTGAAGGATTTATTTTTCGACTCTGAAACTTTACACGCAACGTCGGACGGGTTCCTTAAACGGTTTACGCGCAAAAAAACGCCAAATAGTCGATATTTTTTTTTTATATTACGGCCCCCCACGATTTCTGTTCATTTATTGACGTTTTTCACCAAAAAATCTAAATTTACGTATTTTTAAGACGGAAGCGTACACGCGATGACTCTAAAAACTTGAAACCTGTACAAGGGACCGTCGGACGTTCCTCTTATATCAGAAAATTGCCGAAAATCCAAATATAAACCAACTAAGTACGGTAAAAACCACTTTTTTGAAAAATAATGGTTTGCAAGTTTTCGTGGTGAAGGATTTATTTTTCGACTCTGAAACTTTACGCGCAACGTCGGACGGGTTCCTAAAACGGTTTACGCGCAAAAAAACGCCAAATAGTCGATATTATTTTTTTATATTACGGCCCCCCACGATTTCTCTTCATTTATTGACGTTTTTCACCAAAAAATCTAAATTTACGTATTTTTCAGACGGAAGCGTACACGCAATGACTCTGAAAACTTAGATCCTGTACAAGGGACCGTCGGACCTTCCTCCTATATCAGAAAATTGCCGAAAATCCAAATCTAAACCACCTAAGTACGGTAAAAACCACTTTTTTGAAAAATAATGGTTTGCAAGTTTTCGTGGTGAAGGATTTATTTTTCGACTCTGAAACTTTACGCGCAACGTCGGACGGGTTCCTAAAACGGTTTACGCGCAAAAAAACGCCAAATAGTCGATATTTTTTTTTTATATTACGGCCCCCCACGATTTCTCTTCATTTATTGACGTTTTTCACCAAAAAATCTAAATTTACGTATTTTTAAGACGGAAGCGTACACGCGATGACTCTGAAAAGTTAGATCCTTGTACAATGGACCGTCGGACCTTCCTCCTATATCAGAAAATTGCCGAAAATCCAAATCTAAACCACCTAAGTACGGTAAAAACCACTTTTTTTAAAAATAATGGTTTGCAAGTTATCGTTGTGAAGGATTTATTTTTCGACTCTGAAACTTTACACGCAACGTCGGACGGGTTCCTTAAACGGTTTACGCGCAAAAAAACGCCAAATAGTCGATATTTTTTTTTTATATTACGGCCCCCCACGATTTCTCTTCATTTATTGACGTTTTTCACCAAAAAATCTAAATTTACGTATTTTTCAGACGGAAGCGTACACGCGATGACTCTGAAAACTTAGATCCTGTACAAGGGACCGTCGGACCTTCCTCCTATATCAGAAAATTGCCGAAAATCCAAATCTAAACCACCTAAGTACGGTAAAAACCACTTTTTTGAAAAATAATGGTTTGCAAGTTTTCGTGGTGAAGGATTTATTTTTCGACTCTGAAACTTTACGCGCAACGTCGGACGGGTTCCTAAAACGGTTTACGCGCAAAAAAACGCCAAATAGTCGATATTTTTTTTTTATATTACGGCCCCCCACGATTTCTCTTCATTTATTGACGTTTTTCACCAAAAAATCTAAATTTACGTATTTTTCAGACGGAAGCGTACACGCGATGACTCTGAAAACTTAGATCCTTGTACAAGGGACCGTCGGACCTTCCTCCTATATCAGAAAATTGCCGAAAATCCAAATCTAAACCACCTAAGTACGGTAAAAACCACTTTTTTTAAAAATAATGGTTTGCAAGTTATCGTTGTGAAGGATTTATTTTTCGACTCTGAAACTTTACACGCAACGTCGGACGGGTTCCTAAAACGGTTTACGCGCAAAAAAACGCCAAATAGTCGATATTTTTTTTTTATATTACGGCCCCCCACGATTTCTCTTCATTTATTGACGTTTTTCACCAAAAAATCTAAATTTACGTATTTTTCAGACGGAAGCGTACACGCGATGACTCTGAAAACTTTAATCCTGTACAAGGGACCGTCAGACCTACCTCCTATATCAGAAAATTGCCGAAAATCCAAATCTAAACCACCTAAGTACGGTAAAAACCACTTTTTTGAAAAATAATGGTTTGCAAGTTTTCGTTGTGAAGGATTTATTTTTCGACTCTGAAACTTTACGGGCATTGTCGGACGGGTTCCTAAAACGGTTTACGCGCAAAAAAACGCCAAATTGTCGATATTTTTTTTTATACTATGGCCGCCCATGCCCTTATAGAAGAAATAAACGTCGACCTCCAATATTTGATTTAAAATTATTGAACCGATATGATACTACACAAGCAGGTGGTTTACCAAAAAAACATAATAGTGTTGAAGGTTGGCATAGAGTATTTTCGTTTTTGTTAGCTGCGTCCCATTCTACCATATGGTGACTTATTAAGATTGTTAAAAAAGAACAACATTTTTCCGCGATAAAAATTAATCAATTCATCTCTGGACAAAAACATTCTGCAAAAAAAAAAAATATATCGGGATTTTGCTAAACGTATAGAAGATATTGTGTCCACATATGACGAACGTAATATAAATGAATATGTACTTAATTAGAATTACTAATAATTTAGAACAACAACATTAAAATGTTTTATGGTAAATTTTATATTTTACTTATTATAAATTAAAATTTTTATTTTTATAACCTAACCTTACAAGAATATATAAATATAATATTAGCGTGGAGAGGTATGTGACGGGTAAATGGTAGACGGGGAGGCGTCGATGAATCAAACTAACGATTACTATAAAGTATGACATGCTGATAACAACCGTTATTGACGTTTGGAATATAACGACCCACATGTGAGTTATGCAGCCGTAATAATTGTTATAATTATTATTTTATTAGTCACACATATGTAAATTAGAAGAACGATAGCGATGTACACTTGAAGCCGTTTGGATTACCGTGTCGCTTCACAGTGGCTATTGCTATCGCATCGTGACCCAATAGTGATGACTACGTTAGCGAAGACGTATTGATAGAAAAGGCGGTACTGGTTGAGTTGCTTGGAATAAAAATGTCAGCAGTGTCGACTCAGCTGCTGTTTCCGTGTACGGTGTAACCGGTGCAGGTGCGCGAGATCGACGGCGACAGGATACAGACAGTATTACCGACAGACAACAGGACGATGGTTACACAGAATTAGAACTTGTGCGATGGCTATCTGCAGACTACAGAGTCCTGTCCGCAATGATTTACACGTGAATTCGCCGTCGTCGAAAACTATATACATCAGCTGTTCTCCGTGCCTGTACGTTATGGTCAAAACCGCACGTATAATTAATCGTGTTTGTAGCAATTTTCAGCCAAGGAGTAATATATAAATATAAATATATATAAATATGACTAGTAGCTGTATGATTTGATCAAAATCTCATTGGTGTCCAACAATATGTCAATGCGCTGTAGCGCTATAATATTAAACAATATAATAATATACTTAAAATATTTAATAACAATTACAATTTATCACTCCTAAAATAAAAAAATAAGCATAAAAAGTTTAAGTGTATATTATATCACAAGTTAATTTTTCATAGACCCTACAGGAATGCATTTTTAAAATAATTTATACTATATCATTATATAGTGTTCTAATTATACACTCGATAAATCCATTATAATATGTATGTACCGATTATTACGAACTTACAACTTGCAATCTTGATAATAGTATAATTTGCAGGTTACATATCAATTTAATTTTTTAGTGGAAGGAGTGACGTACAAATCTTAAAATCAGGTTGGGAACGATGCAATTCTATACTCGCAGAGGATATAGAATTGCATACACTCTGTCAACTATAGCCTGATCCTAATGTAGGAGCACAATACAATGTTATTTGAACTTGATAATGTACGTTGGATGGTAGCTACTAGCTCCTGACTGTATACAATATTACCTCATAGTTATTATAGAAAAACTAATGTATTATTTATTCAAAAATGTATAGGATTTTATGTTGTTTTTGCTGTATACCGAAACACCTAAATCAAAAGTAAGAACAACCACAATTTGGAAATGTGTTGAACTGTTTCCGAACAAGTGTACATCAATATGGTAAAAAACTATAAATAACAATTACATATAAATATAATAACTATAATAAGATTAATCTTCAAATAAAAAAGCTTTGTCACATTTATTTATATATATGTATCTATTTGCGGCACAAAAACCAATCTAACTAACAAAACTATAATAAAATTAATCATACAACGAATTAAATCAATACTAATCCGTCATGCACTCTTATTGGCTATATCGAAGTGGAGTTAAGAAAATTATTATAAAATCTAGTCAAGTCTCACATAAGTAGGTAGAATATAATTTAGATATGATGAAAAATTGACTGCAGTGTAGAAAAATGTTCATCGTCAGTTAGTTATATATTAAAATTAAATTTAAAATGTCGTGGTTGATAATAACTTCTGAACGAGATGGCCAACTTTTATTTTTGGATAATTTTATACATCGAATTGATAGAACAAGAGGTTTTAACCATTATTATAAATGTATTGATAATTTTGGAGGTCGAGCAATACACAGAGAAGATTCCAATAATGCTATAATATCAAAAACGCATATCAATCCGTTGTATGGAATCCAATTGGCTGAACGTGGTTTTCGAAATAAGATTAAAGTGAGTTTGTTTTAATTATTAATTTGTAATTAATAAAGTTACATTTTTATTCACGAGTTTTATACCATTTTTTAAAATTAGTTTTGAATACGTGTTTTATAACTTGAAAATAACTTATTTTTAAGGACGAAGTGGTGATAAATCCCACAAAGACTATACCACAGACATTTAATGAAATCCGAAGATCGGTTATGGCTTCAGGAATAGAGGATTCTACGGAAGCCGAAGTAAGGTAAAGGATGCTATATCAATTTATACCAGTGTAAAATGTTTGGCATACAGGAAACATATTAAATTAATGCCAACGTTACCCTAAAAGCTGTCTGAATTAGATGTTGAAGGTGATTGGTGATCAACTAATGATGAAAAAGATTTTATTTTAGGTATTTATTCTAAATTATTTAAATCATTTAATTATAAATACTATTACTAATAACAATAGTATTACCTACAGGATGTAATGGTACGGATAATAAAATCGTTATTTTTGGTACCGTAGGATTTTTACGACGCCTTTGTTCTGGTAATACAGTTTTTATGGATGGCACATTAAAGTAAGCACCAAAAATGTTTACACAAATTGTATACCTTACACTGCTTTGTTATAGGAATGATGATACCCCTAGTAATTATAATAAAAAATTTATAATTTAGTAAAATACTATGTATTATATGTTAAAATATATTTTTTTAGGCTTATGCATTATTGCCCAACAAAATCGACATATTTGAGAATGTTTGAAATAATAAAAGAAGCGGCATTGACAAATGGATTAAAGTTCAATCCTACTCGTTTCCAAATAGATTTTGAAATTGGAATGATTGTCTCCATTCGGCAGTGCTTTGGTTCTGATACACCCATAAAAGGGTGTCTATTTCACTTTCAGCAATCTATTTGGCATTAAGTTAAAAATCTTACGATAATACATTTGCCGATAATTTTAAAAAAGTTGTTCGTTGTCTTTATTCGTAAGCCATAGTTCCTATTAAACAAATTGAGTCAGAAAGTAAATATAACTTTTTACGTAATTTGTACGAACTTAGTAAAACTTAATTTTTTATTATTATAATTTTAGGTGTGCTAAAATTATTAAATTATTTTACCGAAACATACTTGGATCCAGATATTTGTCTATTTAATAACAATATAAGTAATTATTTTAAAACAGATGGAGCAAGGGCCATAAACCACCTTGAAACATGGCATGCAGCTCTTAATAAAGCTGTTGGTAGACAAAAGCCAAATATTTTTATTTTAATCAAAGAGCTAAACAACTAACAAACAAACTGCGAGCTTGACCTTATAGCACAAAAAAACTGCAATCGACCACAAAAGATAAAAACTAAATATAGACAATAAGAAAAAAGGTTATTATTTTCAAAAGATAGATAAAGCGTTTATGATATATAATAATACATTTTTTTCTAACATTTTAAATTATAATTTTAGGTTACAAAATGGTACGATTTGTATTTTGGAACACTTAAATGCAATAATGTTTCATTTTCATTTATAAAACAGAAGCTTATAATGTTAATTTATAGTTTTAATATTTGACTTGAACAATATTCGTGATTTATACAAACAATTTAAAACAATAAAAAATGACATAGTTTAATTAGTAAGTATAATTCATCATAATATAGTGTGTCCTAAAATCGGGTGTCAGTAAATTGATTTGTCGGCCAATCGGTATGCGAATCGGACTCAATGTATTAGCGAGTTAAGTAAAGTCTTGATAGGTTATTACTAACAAAATACATGCCATGAGAATAATATATTTTATAAACTTAGTGTTGTATAATATCAAAATAACGATAGCATAATAAAAAACTACTATTAGAATTAATATCCAGAATAAAGTATAAACATGGTACGACATTCTAAACAAATTTTCTAAACCTTAAATATGACAGCGAATACAATTAATATAATTTTTAAATCGTTAATATATTAATCATGAGTACCTAGCCTCGTTACGTATATTTAGTTAAATCATAATATCAATACAACATTAACAGTATTTAATTTATAATGTTTGCCTTATCACGATACTTATTGTCGAAAAATGACGGTGAGGTAGTATAGTTACATAAGTAGGAACTTAATATGTTATTTGATATTAAAATAAATATGATATTGTTTTATTTAGACTCTGAAAGTCTGATGTCAGCATTACAAAGTATTGGTACACTGACGGCGGTGTAGAATTGCACTGCTTTTTGAACCCGAGTGTAGTTCGATCTTTACCTTTTTTTTAAATTAGTGCAGTTCAGCCATTACCTTTATTTACCTAAGTGCAATCAGGCCCGGCTCGAGTGTTTAAACACACCTATCAAACTTGAGTTTTGCCGCACCTTAGACTTCTACAATTTTAATATCTTCGAACAACGTGTGATGTACGTCGGATCTACTACGGATGTTGTTCTGCGTGCATAGTTGCATCATGCTTTGAATAATGTTTATAACACTTACCAATTGAGTATATCAACATGGATGATGCTAAAGCCGTTATTAATAAAGTCGAATATTATAAGACAGCTACTTTAATATTAATATTAATATGTGGCTTAATGTGGAAAAAAGGTAGTAATCATGTTAAACGTCTAGGACTGTTGAAATGAAAATAAACTCGAAATAAATTTCATCCGTCATAGGCACCGAGAATTTAAAACATTTTCCATGCGACGGTTATTGCGATGTTTGTATTATTAGTCAGCAGATACCTACGTTTATCATCCTAATCGGCCAGTAGATATAATGTTTTTAAAGGACGAATTGGATTTGTACTGTACTTTTAAGTGAGTATTTTATTTATTATAATATTTTACTAATTTCGATTGAACTATACATACTATACATACATTGAAACATTTTAAATCACATTAGTAGATACCTAAATTATATTATTTACATACATACACCTACCTACACACCAAGCATACACTAGAACTCACTTATCTTGCTCAGGGACCTATTAAACTTTTTTGAGCTACTATATTATAATTCTCCTTAATCACACAGGTAAGTAATAGCACAATACCAAGTATTTGGATTACCCACAAGTACAAGGTCTATTATTGTTGTGACAATGTGACATTTATATTTTATGATTAGAACACATAATATTAAAACAAAAAAAACAGATTGTTGATTCAATTGACAATATTATAATATGTTATAACTTAATAAACGCTCGAACAACTGTCAAGCAACAACAGTGATCTTGTGGAAGTCTCACGATCCTGCATTTTTGCGGATGCCACCGGCGGGTTACTGATGGCTTTTGACACGTTGTACTGATTTTTCCTTCGGAGACAACAACGGGTCGAGACGCACACACATGTCACCAGCTATCGCGAGAGACCGGCAATAGTTCGTCGGTAGGGATGGACCGTCGGGTCGAGGCGTCGCTCTCCTGTACAAGGTGTACGTCGGTCAATTGCCGATCGCTACGAAAATTGACCGTGACTCGGAAACAGACGCGGTGGGCTGGCCCACCATGACGGTGTGTTGCGTGACCGACACGACTGCCGGCAGATCAGTAAATCGCACGTCGTCGTAGTCGTCGGGTTGTACGTCCTGAAAGTGATGGCCGTTGACGATCTCCGAACCTCTCGCGTATGTTTCGAACGTAACCTTTGATCGTGCACCGCATTGAATCCGCCCAACCAATCTTGTTCGACACCATTTGCTTCTACTTTGTAATGCTGACATCAGACACTAAATAAAACAAAACCATATTTATTTTAATATCTAATTACATATTAATTTTTTTTTGTATTTTTTCGACAACAAGTATTGAGATAAGGCATACGTTATAAATTAAATACTTTTGATGATTGTATTGATATAATGATCTAATTCAACTAGGCGAGGTAGTTATGACTAATATAATAACGATTTAAAAATCATATAAGTTGTATTTGCCTTCATCTTTAAGTTTTAGACAATTTGTTTAGAATGTCGTGCCATGTTTATACTTTATTCTGCATATAATTTCTAATAATAATGTTTTATTATGCGATTTTTCTTTAGATATTAAACAACACTAAGTTTATAAAATCTATCCTCATGACTTATGTATTTTGGTAGTATCCAGACATTGCTTAACCCGCTATTACATTGAGTCGTTTATTTTGCCATTCTTTACTTATGGTACTCTCCAAGTGCTTTATCTTAATTAATACATATACAACACATAACGATTACCGAAAAATAGACATAACTGAAACAACGAATAATCTATGGCATAACACAGTGTACGCGGACGGGACAAGGATAAAAAGAATAAAAAGTATACGGCACTAGTCACCTCGAAACATAATATTCTCTTAAGTCTTGGCCGGTCGGAGGTGGAAGAATATCATGAGCTTTTTTTTTTATTACTGTGCGTAACGATAGTAACGGACGTCAAACAGATGCGGTGTGCGATGTTATTGTGCGCGATGACATTGGTGATTAACATGCGAATAAAGTGCGATCACCGGCGACATAACTCGGAAGTCGATATCCGATGACAGAAAATACGAGGCAGCTAGTCCAGCATCGCACAGGTTCTGGCAATGGGTTATAATTATCGCCTCGTCGGTGATGTCTCCCATAAAAGATATGTCTTTAATATATGTCTATAATATTATGTCTGCATCCGGTCGCCGTCGATGTCCGCGCATCAACATCGTACCCGGAAATTCTTGATCGGTACAGCTGAAAGTTATATTCCAACCAAATCACCCCGCACAGTCTCTGTCAATTAATATGAGACTATTTATCGGTTACCGCTGTCCGCTGTCTGACTCGTCAGTACTACTGTCCGCTTTCTTATTCACCATTGCCGCTATCCTCAGTGCCACGATATGTTATATAATTGGTTGCTTTCGTTGATTAAGGATCTGCATGTGTACATAAATTATTATTATTTTCGTTAGTGTTACGTGTACTGGTGAGTTAATTAGGACACATTGGGCATATTAACCGAATAACTAACAAATCGATACATGTCCGGACTATGCTAATCTTTCCTTATCATTATTGTCCCTTTTATGTGGTGTCCCAAAATAAGTGGATTCTACAGTATATATAGATAATTTGAATACGACAAAGAATGTGTATTTAATGTTACTGTTTTTATAATGCATGTATCATGTAACTACGACAAAACATAGTGGAATTAATGACAATTAATTTATTCTGTGGCTTTATTTCTGTGCAGTGTTAATTTGTATTAATTTTAATAATATTAAAACTCGTCAAGTTTCTTCTGAATCACTTCATGTTAGGTATAAGGTTAAATTAGTAACGGCACGGAAAACTTTTCTAAACCGAGTTTGGTATTAGCTCGTAAGGGTCATATATAAGTAATAAATCATACGTAGGTGTGAAAAATCACAAATTTAATGCGCCTTTACGGTTTTCTTTCGTTTGTTACCACCCTCTAAAATATACGTCGATATTATGACCTGCAGTGTCCATATCCCTTGAACTAAATTTATGCATACATTTTAATTTGGAAAAGAGTGATGATTTCATAGACACACTTGGTTATACCCTTGCCACGCCACTGGCTAACCTAACCTAACCTGGCTATATACCTGTTAATTAATTTATAGTACTTTAGTGTTTAATAATTAGTATTACTTCTAATCAACGTATGTTGGCTATGGACATAACATAAAACGTATAATATTTATTAATTTTTATATTATAATTTATGATAAATGCTTATAAAATAATACGCTAACTAAATAATATTGTTATTTGTTTTCTTTAAATACAAATAATGAACTTATAAACTACATACCTATTAAACTGTTTATTTTTTATTATTGTTAAAAATAATACTTTACATCAGTTTTGATTATAATTATTATTGTACTTAATTTAATTGAGTTTTAAAACCGTTCTATAAAATAATTACAAATATTTAAAACCGTAATTTTAGAATCGTTCATTGAATATGTTTTAGTTTTATTCACGTAGATTTGTCAATGCTTTTCACAAAAAGTTTTAAATTATTTTGTAAAATCTTAAGTTTATTATTAAACAACTATTTTGATGAACTCATTTTTAAATGAAAAAAAAAGATATATTTTTGCTCCTAATACTTATAAGTTATAACACTTAATCAATATTTGAACTTAGCAATGTATGTAAAAGCAAAAATAATCTACTCATAAAAAATATGTTGTATTGGAAAACTGTTTATAAAATACCTTTAATTCTGAAATAGGTAATTCATTATACAATGATAACTAGATGAAAATTAATATATGATCAGTCAAATACAATAATTAAATTTTCATCACTTATTACAAAAATATGTGCTAAATTATATATCTTTCTCATGTTGTCATATAAACGTATGAATTATAATGTTTAAACGTATAGATTAATTGTATTAAGGAACTAATTAAATATTGTAGTTCAATACGTTTTTATGTTTACTTAAGTTTCTGCAATGTCCGACATCTATAACGCTGTTTGAATGTTGTTTTATGTTTTAATATAAATTATTCATTTACAAGTAATTATTTTAGTATTAAGAATAGAGAATAGAGATTAGAGATCCTAACCTAACTAGGAACTAGAGCAAATTTTCTACTTAAAAATATTAAAATTGAATATTTTAATGTTATTATAATAAAATTATAAATTATAACTATCGGAAATAATTGTTTTTATTAAGTTTGTGTAAACACTGTGCTATATTTTAATATATAAGTATTTTATAAATATGTATAGATGTGTAGTATTTGTTTTAAGTAACTCTTGTTTTTTTCAATTAATAAATATTTATAACTTTTTTTTCCTATTTAATATTTGAAAAAAAAAATCTATATTTATATTATATTTAAACATTTTAAACTATACCTATATGTTTAAACCATATTTAATATAATTATTATAATCATATTGTTATTATTCTTTTTACCTATTATATAATATCTTATTATTGATAATCATTATTTATATATTGTTATTTTTATTTTTATTATAATTTTAATCATATGACATACTATTGTAATTATATTTTTTTTAATTAATTTATTATTTGCATACCTATTATTATATTATTAAAAGTTTGTATCGTTATCGGCGCTTGTAGTTTTTGGTTCAGTCACAGAACACGGGACCGCCGGAGTTAATCACCGATAACACGAGTATAAAAGACCATACGACCCACCACAGGTCAACAGTCTTTCACCTGATCTTGCTACAGCAAGACCCACCCGGGCTGATTTGCGCATTGAAGGTGAAAAAAATCCATAATAAACTATTGGACAGTATTAGTATCAATCAATAGTGCATAGTTACGGTATTCCTGCATTGTACTGATTGATACCTCCAGCGTAGTCAATGGGGCAATAGTCCGAGTATTCTGGCATTGTACCGACGGTCATACTGTTCGATAGGCTAATATCACCCATCGTGCGGTACTTTTTATTCCATCTCGTCATGTTTTTTTTTAGAAGTATACATACATATAATATTTTAGCTATGTAAAACTTTTTTTCTCCTATAATTTACTCCAGTAATAAACTACTTTTCTTTTTTTTCTCTTGTACAAATATTATTGAAATATTTCCACACTTAATCTCTGCTACTTGGTAATCCGGTTGATTTACGAATATGGGAATTCAACAAACGTACGTAACCACGAACCAATAAACGGGAGTTTTATTTCTAACATTATTCGATTATGAACAATATTTTTTGGTAGTCCATTCTAGAACTGTACTAAGGTATTCGAGTTACAATTGAAAATAAATACATAACATATAAATCAATATCAATTATTATTGGTTAATCAGTGATATGCTATTCACAAGTACCTAATTATTGAAATTATTGCAAAAAACTAAATCGTCCGAAAATTAGCGAATTGTTCGAGAGGAAAATACACAAGTAGGTATACTTCCATCAAAAATACCTGTCACCTATAAAGGCTTATTTCAAGATTCATCCCCAGGGGCACTAAAGAATTTTCTTCCACTATTGCACCTATGTTTCTCAAGTCTAATATATTTTTACGCTCATAAAAATACATAAAATTATTTTTTTTTCAAACCGCAAACAGGTGTCCATGTTGATGAATGATTAATACATAATTTTTATTGTTTAGTAAGTATGTATAACTAAAAACACCTACATTTAAATCTAAAATGACCAAACAAATATATATATATAATAGTAATACATTATGACGTGTATCACATTACGCGTTTTGTACGGCGCATTGTACAGACAATTTGATTACATTTATGCGTAGAGCAACATATTAATGATTTTATAATACCTATTATAAAGTCTTATCAACATTTTATTGTATCTTCAAAAAGACTTTTTTTTTCATTATACATTTCAAAAAATGTGTATGAATTTGTTTTTTTCTACATACTACGTGTGAACTTACAACTGAATGATAAATGATAATGATAAATCTAGGAATACGGATATCAGCATATCTGGACACACGAAACCGTTCAACGACTCAGGACACATAGACTTTAACGACCTGGTGCCATTTAGTATAGAGTATCAGAACCACGGTAAGAGGCATTGGTCAACAGCAATCACAATCAAAAAGTTAATGGGTAATTGGCTGGTAACGGCATCCAGTTAATTTGTATATAAGCACTACACAACTATAAATAGTTACAAAAAAAAAAAATTGTTACTCTCGTGACGGAACATTGTAGGATGTCGGTGTATCAAAACCACCCGTATTTTCACTACAAACAGTAGTTCTTAACGGATTTTCGTGGACTTTGTATAAATGTTCCACCAAAATTTTAAAATCAGTCAGAAAAAACACTAGTTTTTATAATCAATGGTATTATTCATTCACCTTTTTTTTTTTTGCAAATAAAAGTTTACCTATGTTAGTACTTAGTATGTTATTAATAAGTTATAAGATAAACGACATAATATTTAATAAGTTTAATAAGTTTTTAGATAACAATTTTTTTTCTATAAATTATATTTTACTTACACAAATGTTTGCAATGTATGCATTGAAATATGTTAACTATTTATAAATAAACTAAAATTTGATTCTTAAAATTATAATAAAATATTTGTTAAGTGTTTCAAGTATTTTTTAACAAATACCAAGGTTTAAATAATGATTATTTTTATACTTTATTTTATTTTTACATTTTTGTATTTTACAATTTGTTTATAATGTTATCATTAAAGAAAATTTAACGAATTGACAATAAATATTAAATGGCAACATTGCATACACAACCGTACGTAATCGTGTTGTTTTTGGGGTCTCTTTTTTTTTATTCATAATTAATAATGAAAGTCATGGTTCTCAAAAATAAATCGTTAAACATAAAATTCGTTAAATGGAAGTTTTATTTTATAATAATGAGCATTATTATTTTTTATATTGTACATAAATAAAAATTGGGCATTTTTTATAAGAGATTTTGTTAGACATCAATATAATTCTAGATATAGTACACTATTGCAAACTATGAAGCCAGCTGATTAAACGACCGACATCTTTTCAGTTGTCAAAACATTACATTCGTTGTACAGAATTTATTAGAAATAACTTAAATAAAATTAACGTGGTTAACACACTGACGCGGCTATGGTGGTAGGTGCTCGGTGAGTCCGCGGTGAGCCGGTCAGTATAAAAGAACAACACAAATTTACCTATTTGTACGATGTATTTTTTATTGATGATAAACAACGGTACACAATAGCTAGTTGTTAATTGTCAATATGTCAGGTGTTGACGACATAAAAGAGAATGCACAATTATGCTTGACTAGGCAGCGTTGTCGCTGTTGTCGATAAGAAGGTTCACGCAAGAGAGCGAGACGACCAGCGGCCGATACTCGTCCGGACCGACTTGTCTTCACGTCCAACCCTGTGCGTTTGAGACGTCGTGCCGGTGTCGTGTCGTAGTTGACTGTGGTACCGTAATGGTGGCTGTTAAGGCGTAGACCGGTCACTGCAGACCGGAACAAGATCCAAACGGTTATCGCTATAAATTGACGAGACAGGTCATTGAAAAAATAGCTAATAATATATGTCCGAAATGGACAGCGGCGTGTAGAACACCGCAATCGTAGTCACTGCAGTTCCAATCGCCAACAGTGTTCCGGATGGTCTGTTATTTCTGGCGCTCTGAAGCCGGCTGGTCGATTACGGAGAAGCAGATAGACCATTACCCGTTGATAAGTTTGTTCATGAATATTTGCGACGGTTTCCGCTGAAGCTCACAATGTATCTATGTCATTCACCCACATGATCGGCGCCGTCTGTCCTCAATCGACTTAGTTGTCACTCGTCAATAGTCGACGCGACAGTAAACGATAGAACCCATCGTCGTCACCACCCGCCGTCCATGACCAATACGGGGAGCGTATGCCTGGAAAAGACAACGATAATTTCGTGTATTGTAGACTATAGTACATAATAATTGTAGAATATAATAATCATAATAGTTTTAATTAAACTGTCATGATAATATTTTATATAGCGTCTATTTTAGATTTTATATGATTATTTAAGTACCCTGTAAGATTTTTTTTACATATTTTTAGTATATTCAACATTTTCAAAACCACCTTAGTACGGTAAAAACCACTTTTTTGAAAAATAATGATTTGGGAGTTTTCGTGGTGAAGGATTTATTTTTGGACTCTGAAACTTTACATGCAACGTCGGACGGGTTCCTAAAACGGTTTGCGCTCAAAAACACACCAAATAGTCGATATTTTTTTTTATTCTACAGCCGCCCACGGCCCCTGTTGTTCATTTATTGACGTTTTACACCTAAATATCTAAAATTACGTATTTTTAAGACAGAACACGCGTGTACACGCGATGACTCTAAAAACTTGGAAACTGTACAAGGGACCGACGGATCTTCCTCCTATATCAGAAAATTGCCGAATATCCAAATTTAATCCACCTAAGTACGGTAAAAACCACTTTTTTGAAAAATAATGGTTTGCAACATTTCGTGGCGATGGTTTTAATTTTCGATTCCAAAACTCTACACGCATACTATGCCCCTCCACAACCACTGAAGAAATCGGCAGAACGACGGTAACGAAATCAGGTAAGTGGGTTGGGGGTATACGAGACGGAGCACGGACGGTGCGCGTTGGTAAGTTGCCTGTGCTCGTTTTCCGAACACTCGTGGACAGTCGGGTGTCGCGAGTTCAGTCGTCGAAGCGGTCAATCACTACGGCGGTTTGGCGGGTGCTCAGAGCTTTCTGTTCGTGTGCGGAACGATGGTGGAGGTTGACGACGACGGACGGCTAGCGTAACCGACTTAAACAAAATGCCGCTACGGAGCAATGCTGTCAGGCCTCGCCTTGCTGTCTAGTAGTCGTCGTATTGTGTGGTGAGCGGAAAACGTTGCGGAGGCATTGCTTTTTCGCACCAAATCGCCATCTCGTATCCTCCCCCATCGCCTAGTTTCGTGTGTTTCTACCGATATTTTATTTTTTTTACTTTCCATTTTTATTATCATTGTTTTCTTTTTATTATTTTTATTCAAAATATCGTTTGTTTTGGCAAGATTTCTTTCGGTTTTTTTTTTATGTCATTCGTTTAACTTTGCTACTTATCAAAATTGTTTACACCATTTTGTAGCCTGTTTTTTTTTTATTAAAATGCATTATATCTACTGTTAGCTCATATGGAAATTTTTTTTTCTGAAAATAATTATTTGTATTCTACATTTACACCGTTTTTTATAATCAAAATATAATGTTGTTAGCCTTTTAGGCAACTTAAATAGGTTTGACGATAATTGATTTATTTTTTTATTTTTATTACAGTAATCTTTTGTTATCCGCGGAGGTTATGTTCCAGCAAACCTGCGTTGATAACAAAACCGCAGATAACCAGACCATAAATCAACGAAAAAAGGGAGGTTAGGTTTATTTTTTTTTAATTTTAAAAATCAATTATTAATCAATTAATAATTGTTCAATTCATACAATTAAAGCATTTATAGTGGTAGGTTGAATTTCGTCAAGTGAATCTTTGATGTTGACAAGACATTCAGCGATATTATAATTTTTTCACCCTTGTGTAACAGTGAGTAGTAAGTAGTAAGTACATATAATGTATATGTGTTATACCTAAAGTGATGTAACAATTATCTAGAATTGTCAAAAATAAATTTCTGCAGTGTTCATTTAATAACGTTGAAACGTTATCGCAATCGCAAGGTTAGGTCATACGCAATAATATGTTATCGTGGACCCAACCGCAGATAAAGAAAACGCGGATAACGAGGGATATTACTGTAATTATATTATATTCTTTGATTTGTTATTAAAATACGAATCAATTGAAAATCATAATTACACAATGAATTACTGTTTTATTTTTTTATTTTTGAGTTATTAAATTTTAAAAATTAACGACTTATAATATAGTTTACAAGAAAAATATGCAACCACCAATTAGATATAGGTACTAAAGAGTGTAGCAGCAGTAGAATAGGATGAATGGGCAGTAATTTGCAACATTTTCATATGGATTAATAATCCCTCTCCCCGAAATGTAAGTGTACAATGGCACTTGCATATGACATTGAACTAAATTGGTATTAAGCCTTTATAATACCAAAGGTTTATAAATACATTTTATTCAACTTCAATCAATATAAAAGATATTGTTTATCGTTAATTCGTTAGCGAAATATAACTTTTCAAAGTTGGGCCGTTTTCGTTTTTTGTAATACTTAATATGACATATTAATACAATTATGTCTATGATTATTTTTTTATCATTTTTAATTTTCTTTACATATTATTTATTAGTAGTCACAGTTTTCCTTGGGAACATATAGTTGGCCAGTCTCGATTAATTTACACTTATTTTTAAATTAACTAGATTATATCTGTAATAAATCACAATGTACTAACTATATCTTTAATCGCGTCTGTCAATAAATTATTTTCATTTGTCATGTTGTATAGGAGGTAATTTTATTCTATAATATTGTAATTAGCGATAGGCGTATCATACAATATCTTGTCTAATCAATTTAAAATATAAAAAAAAGGTATAACATCATAAAATAGTGAACAATTTGTATAGCTATACAATATAATATACACACCCCTGTAAAGCTAGAGTCTGTGTCGTCAACATTGATGTTAAAAATGTATTCTGCCAGCTGACTAGTAAAGACGGTACACAATTCACTCAAACTGGTCCATTCGAAATAAAAATAAATATATATCATTTGTATGATAAAAATACTATTATAGAACGAAACGAAAATGTGTGACCGTAACTTGTTAATACTTATCTATTTTTTAGTAATATTATTGGATATTTTAATAATATAATGGCATAATATAATGAAATACCTCGCGAATTCGCAAATTTGTATATCATGTATGAACAAGTTAAATAAAAGCAGTGAATTACGTGATCTCTGGGGATATTAGAAGTCAAATGAAAAGGTTTGAATACAAATATTTATATTTAACATATTTATTTTCCTATTTTAAATAAAAGTGACTAACCACGAATGCATTGGGTTACGAAAATCTATACGATATATATTTTAAATAAACATACTTAGGTATTATTATTAATAACTGTTGGATCTTTGATACACTTTTAATATTTTAATTTGGTGCGGCGACAATTCCAACGTCGTAACGTTTGCAACTCTGTTGATGTACAGCAGACTACACTCCATGTAAATTTCGTCCTTCCGGAGGGACCGGAGGAGGGGGCTGTAACGTTGCGGTCTAGCCGATGACCGCTGATGCCCATCGCCGCAGCCGCCGCCGCCCCGTCTCTTATCTTTTACCGTTCGTCTAGCGTAGCAGTCCCTTTTTCTTGGTACGTCGTCGTAAAACCGTTGCGTCATCGCCGTATTCCGCCTTTGATTTACGCGCATCCGAGCCTCACGCTCATCGTGGTGCCGCACAAGTCCCGTGTCTACGATCTATTGTTTTCGGGCTTTTGCGTCAAGCAAAAAGCCTTTTTCGCTTCGTGTCATCGCCCGTCCGAATTCTCGCAGTGCGACCAAAGCCGTTCGTTACGATCGTTTGTTGTTTTCGTTCCATTACACATTTTAACGTCGGAATCCAATCAATCGCATTCAACTGTTTTAATCTTGTTTCCGCGATACAAGGTTTTTGCTGTATAAACCTCCCGTACGTATACGCGGTCGTTGACCCATGTTGGACAACCGACGTTCGGTGGATTGTCGCCGTCTGGTCGGTCCCTGCTCGGTGTTCTAGAGATGTGCCGGGACACGGAAACAACAGCCACCGTCATCACCAACGCTTGCCATCAGTGCCATCAGTTGTTATCAGGTCGTACATAAATGTTTTTGTTTGTCATTTGTTTTTATTATAATTATTCAGTTTCGTCACCTGTGTGGTACGGCATATATTTATATTTTATATTTATGTAATCTAGCCGTTCGGGTTGTGATTGTGCTATGCCATTGACTAACATTAGTTATAAGATATTTTATTAACTGTGGAACATCAATAAATTATATATAAATTCAATAAATATATAAAATATAATAATAAATTAATAGCCAAGTTAGTACTGTCTAGTAGTATTGTTACTACTGCACCGTACTTAGTCTGCATCGTTCGCTTCGAAAATAAACTCATCGTTCGGAACTTCATCAGAATAATCCCGAGGGAAGTTATCTAGAGTTTCCAAATCGTAATACATATCCACTACCGATTCAACGCATTCGTTATTACTAAGGTAGCACGATAATGTACCATCGTCAGCATTGCTGACATCTGAGCCACTACACCCACATAATCAATTGAATTGACTTAAATAAGGTCAGAAATATTTTTATTAAGTAAAACTAAATAAATAGTCAGTATGTTTAATAGGTCCTGTGAATTTTCTTATGCCATAATTATTTAAATGAGCATTGCTCGTACGTGAGTCCACGCGATTTCAATAGAACATACTAACTTTGAATACATGCAATTATAGATTATAAGAAGAATGATGACTGTTTTTGTGTTACAATATTTGCATATTACATTAAGTATCTATTACTGTACTATGTCTGTGTAGTATTACTTTGCAAATAAATATAAACCTTGTTTTCACTAGAATATTTACTAAAAAAACACGAAGCAGAATAAATTAAAAGTTTATTTAGACATAAGGTATAACAATATTAAAATCGTATGTTGGATATAGTCAAAATAAAATATGATGTTGTTGTTTGTTTATTTAGCAAAATATATAAATTTCGAAAAATTACTGACGATTTTTAATTTCTTAACCTAAAATTTAATGACGTAGATGATTATGTAATTTTAGACGTCTACGCGTGTATACCCGAATCATATAATAATTATGAAAGAATATAATTGTGAAGGAAAGCATTCTATCTGCATTTTATATGTACCTATACGAATATATACATAACCTACGGTAATATGATTACGACCATAAAATCGTCGAACATAACAGGATATGTCTCTGCTATACCCGACTGTGTGTATAATTTGAAATTCATTATAAAACATTACTGTTTTTAACATATGTCTTATTATTTAATAAAACATAACAATGTCATCATTGACGTTTGGAGTGGCTATTCTCTTTATACCCACTTATAATTTGTAGGTACGACGTGTTTGTTGGATTTGTATGTTTCTAATCAGTACAAAATATTTTGGAAGTATAAAAATAGTTGAAAAATTAATCCTGTTTTATTTATTAAAACCATAATTTGATTTTAATTTTCACATATCTTTGTCAAAGTTGTAGAAATTCATTCGGTATACCCACAATATTTAAATAATTAATATTAAATATTAAAAAGGTTGGCAAGTAATATGGGTCACCACTCTGCAGTGTGACTACAGTCTATACTATACTATATTAGATATGCATCTAGAGGTGTCACTAAGGAGATACAATGGGGATCAATGTGGGCGATTGGTATCAAATTATATATTGTTTGTTTTTTTTTTTATTAAATGTATGCTCTTATAATTACCCCATAAATTGCCCCTCTCCCCGTTTAGGACCTCTGTTTCCGCCCTTGATTGTCACTGTAATGGATTTTTTAAATTTGAATTAAATTATATGATATAAAACCAATCATCGTATATGAGTACAGTAAAAAAAAATCTAACCAAAGACGGAGTCCATCGTTTATCAACCTATTATTATCATATAATAGGTGTAGGTATTATTAAAGTAAGTCAATTTACTATTTTAGACATTATTATATATGTATGTAACATACATAGTACCTATCTAATAATATAAATACATATATTATATAGTAGGTTGGATAAATTTTTGACAAAATATTGCATTTTAAAATGTCATTGTATGCATAATAATATACAAGTAGGTACTTGTAAAGTTTCAAGTACCTACTCGTACTAATTTTTAAATTACTACAAAATAAGCAGTGGATACTTTATTATTTTGATAATTTTATTTGAACAAATTATTGCTATAATGCTATACCTAGTATAATAGTATATTATGGTATTATCAGGTAAATGGTTGATGTAATAGCTAATAGCCTATTAGGTATACAATATACATTATTTCTTTACATAGGTAAATATATTATATAAAAATAATAATTAATATGTATAAATGTATTTTATTATGTTTATAATGTGTTATTATATTATATTATATACTTCCGCCACGAAGAATGTGTAATTGGTCCACACACCTGAACTGAGTATGTGTGTAGACTAGCTGTACTACTGTAGAGTCTACAGTCGCTATAGACTCAATCAAGTACGACATATTATAAAAATATTAGAAACGACTATTATTTTTTTTTAAGTTTAACAGGTTTAAATGGTTTAATCATAATTCATAACAGAAGATTGATCATACAAGTAAAAAATATGTCTATCTTTATTATCATTAACTCTAAAAGTGGGTAAATAGGTAATTTTGAAGTTTGCTCCTTGAGTTTTAACAACTCAAACAGCCACCGTTGTAGAATACACTAGGTAGGTCGTGCATAGTTAATAACAAAAACAGTATATACGTAAATATGTTATTAATAATAATTATCATATCATTAGTATTGTATCATAATTCATGAATATATCTTATAAGTTAAAAAATAATTATGAATAAAATTCTATTGAGTCTTAAGCGACCCATACACGATATAATTAATCATACGACATATTGTACAACTTTGTTTGATAGTTTGATACGATTATCGTAACGTGATGAGATTTTATTGTTGAACAATGTGTAGTACGATGAGATGAAGTTTGAACTTGTGTAAAATCTTTCGTATGACAAGTTCGCCATACGACAAATCGTAACATTTGTATTAAACATTAATAAAATATATAAAAATAAAACAATGAAATATTTATTAATCACCAACATTTTTTAAAATATATTTATTGTACTTAAAATATAATCTTAGTAGTAAGTATAATCTTCGATTATTGTTCTTATTTATAACTTCTAAAGATTTTCCATGACTCTTTTTAATTTTAAAAATTGTAAATTAACAACGGTTCCTTTTTCTCAAAACACAGACCCGAAATAGTTTTATGGCCTCGTGAAGCACTTCAACAATTTCGCGTACACAATACATCTGTCACCACTAAGAAGTTTGCAAATACACAATAAAAATGAAGTCAATATGATAAACTAACGATTACTGTCAAATATGACACAAATCGACCTTACCCATAATATTCATATAAGATAATCACTAACCTAACCTTTTAAATATATTATCATAATATTGTAAATTGTTATTATCATTAAGTTTTGAATATTTTTCATTATTCATTATCATTATATCGTATCACGACTACTTATTAATATTTTGTTTTTACTTTTGGAATTGTTTGTATTCTCGATACAATTCTTATTTCGGTATACTATTTATAATATTTTCTGTACTCCATATTCTCCTTCCATTCCGTGTCTCATAAAAACTATATAAATTACAGTCTACTATCACCGTACAGCTAGTGCCAAAACTGATTCAAGACGAGCAGTAACCACTATAGCCACAATCCATCGGCCGTGAGCGGACAATATAACATGGTGACATAAACTATTACGCCATCGACCTACCACGGCTCATCACACTGGGTTGCCCCTCACACAAATCTATTTTATCGATATTTATAGATAAAATTAAAATAAATTAAATATAATGTTATTATTATTTGTATTTTGTTTTTAATTAATTATAATGTGTACGAATAATAAATTTAAAAATGTTAAGACACGTACACGCAACATTTATTACATGTCTTATAAGCAACTGGTTCCAAGCTCGGTGTAGAAACACTGTCCGAACCGTTACTGATTTCAACCACGATGTGACCTATAA
Source organism: Rhopalosiphum maidis (assembly GCF_003676215.2). Taxonomy (NCBI): domain Eukaryota; kingdom Metazoa; phylum Arthropoda; class Insecta; order Hemiptera; family Aphididae; genus Rhopalosiphum; species Rhopalosiphum maidis. The sequence continues at coordinate 92,348,165 of NC_040877.1, forward strand.
TTCAGTTGTATACGGTGGATGTAAACATACGCTGCCACGGGAGGAAAAGGATCCAGGCGGTTATCGGTATACATCGACGAGACAGGTCATCGAGTCAATAATATATATTCGAACTGGACAATGGCGCGTAGAACAGCACAATCGTAATCGCTGCAGTTCCAATCGCCGGCTGTATTCCGGATGGTCTGGTATTTCCGGCGTGAATGTATTTGGTTTCCGCTCTGAAGCCGGCTGGGCGACTACGGAGAAACGGATAGATCTTTACCCGTTGAGCGTGGATGACGACGGATCGCGACGCAGCCGTTACGATGAGAACAGTGAAGATGTTTCCTCGGCAATGGTCGTGGCTGCAGTTGTCGCAGTGCTCGAACTCGTTGAGCTCGAAATGAGTTTGTTCGTGAATATTTGCGACAGTTTCCGTTGAAGCTCAAATTTTATATATGTCATCCATCCACGTGATCTGTCCTCGATCGACATAGTTGTCACTCGTCAGTAAACGATGCGACAGTGAACTGTCGAGCCCATCGCCGTCACCACCCGTCGTCCTTGTCCAATACGGGGAGCGTGTGCCTAGACTAGACAACGGAAATTTCGTGTTTTATAATAGTACATAATGTCTGTAGAATATAATAATCATAATAGTTTTAATTAAACTGTCGTGAAAATATTCTACATAGCGTCTATTTTAGATTTTTTTAATATTATTAAAGTACACTGTAAGATTTTTTACATATTTTTAATATATTCAATACTTAACCTACAGTGCTCAAATCGAATTGGGCACTGTATACCCGGACAATGTTAACTTACTCCAAATTTGCCCTTGAAAATCGGCATTCTGCACTTCTAACGCACGCAGCAACACAAGCGTACGACGGTTATTGAGTTGTTTGTATTGCTAGCCAGCAAGTACCTACGTTTAACCTAACCTACGTTTGTCAATCTAATCGGCCAGTATATAGAAATAATGTTTTAAAACGACGATAATAATTTTTGTACTGTACTTTTAGGTGTTTTATTTTGTAATTATAATATTTCATTGCTTTCGATTGAACATGTAAATATTTTAAATAACATTAATAATACCTAAATTAACTTAACAAACTTAAACTTAGGTAGTTGTGTAATGTCAGTGAGTTTAATATATTATTCGCGTTCGTACGTCGGCTATTCCCAAGGACTGTACAATAATATTTTATTATTAATATCATTATTTTATATCATCTGTGAGCTATTTCCGATCGATTGATTGGCAACGAAAATATAACATCATGACAATGCGAATGTTTTGATATCGTTGTTGTTTGTTTATTTAGCACAATATTTTAATTTCGAAAAATCACTGACGATTTTGAATTTCTTAACCTAATATGTATATTAGGTTAGGTTATCTAGTTATTATGGGAGTTATCTCCCCACATTGGCTACTTTTATTATGACTTTCAGAAAACAAATTATTAGACATTAGAGTTGTTACTAGTTATAAAGTCATTGCTATTGATTATTAGTAATAAGTTATTGCTTATAAATTATATTTATTATAATTATATACTATATGTTCTCTCATTCTCTGCCTACGTATTTAATTTTAAAAAGGAAAATTTTTTTTAAAACCTATTATTAAAAGGTCGGAAACATGGTTATTGCTGTATTTTCCTACGCAGATGTTTATTTAGATATAAGACCTAAATTATTGAGTTTTTTTAATATGTACTAATAACTAGTGTAGTAGAAATAGAATGTACTTTTTGATTGTACAAACATATTTTAGGTACTAAAAGATTTAATTTTAATGAACATAATTTGAAAATATATTTAATTATTAATTTTAATTCAAAAAAGTAATACACTCATCTTTTTTTTTTTTTTTGAGTTAATTTAATTATAATTAAGAATTTAAAGTTTTTTTTATATGACTTATATTTTTATTTTATTAAATCCGGTATTTACTTAAAACATAAATATCATTCCTATCGAAAATTCCCGGGCACCCCAATGTAACGTAGATGATTTTGTGATTATTTATTTTTTTATCCTTTAATTTAAAAATGCATAGGTATAATATAATGCAACCGTCATGTATAATATAATTATTCAATTTTTTTTTTTTTTACTTATATGTTCAAAAAATTGCATGTTATATCTTATATTAACTTAATACACACCTATACACCACTTAATATATTTTTAGTATAAAACTTACCTCATCTAATCCAATTATTTACTTTATCTCTTTTTATTATTGACACCTGTAAAACAGTGGATTAAACAAATCACGTGCAAAATGAATTATAAAACTTATTTATTGGTAAAAAATATGAAAACATCATACCTACTACTTGGTCATTTCATTACCTCAAAGAGACCAACCATCCGACTTAATTATATTAACGACCATTATATATTATTAATTGTTTACACCGAAGTCAATTTAGTTAGCTTTAACAAAGTATTATTAATTATTCTTAAACAACAGTTATGCGTTATTATATTCAAATAAGCCAATATTGTGTAATATATTCCAAATATATATATATATATATATCTATTTATATATATTGTGTAATTGTAAGTCGTATTGTTGAACATAAAAAATTATTTCATGTGCAGAAAGAATTCATTATTCTCGATATCATAAAATTATTACACATTACACACATATAATACACGTAACAACATACAGATCTCTTGAGTTTCGACTCTTGACTATATTCTTGACATCATCCTCAACATTTATGATTGAGATTGTTATAATAAAATTATAAGTAACGTACTCACAAGTCAAAACACGTTTATCAAGATTTTTATTAATAGGTATTTACTATTTATTTCATATACGTTTATAGTTTTATACGAACTATATTATTGCAATTATAATAAAAAAAATATACGTTACTATATAATGTTATGAATTATTATAAGTTAACTAGAACTGTGGTTTTTTTTTTTTAAAACTAAATTATGTAAATGTTACGGTTTTGTTAAGTTCGCATTGTAAATATTGTCTTCTAATTTGATCGTGATAATATCGAATCGTAGGAACACAACAACTGATTTCAATAGCACACATAAATATAGTATATAACAATTGTTTCTAATGATTATTGCGGTTTATAGATATTTATTTTACTTGACGAGATAATTCGTACGTTGACCACAATTTTTGGCAAGGCGTAATGTTTGATACCGTTTGAGGTAGGTTTATCAAACAAATTCTGTAACGGTTTAAAAATAAGATAACTTAATAAGAATAACCGCGTATAAACTATAAGCTTAACTTATAGTCATAGTTTTAAGTATAATAAATTAATTCAATACCTTTGTGGATAAGAAGTTATATATTTATTAAATATATATATAAAATAATGTATTTATCTACTATTTAGTTATATACATACAAGGTTGTTCGTATAATTAGTACGTATATTTTGATTTTGTTCAGTGCTTGTAAATAGAATTTTAGGTGATTATATATTTTGAAAAAAATTGAGTATAAGAACAGAAATAAAACTATTATTGTTTTTCAATTTTTATTTTAGAAAATATTCTGCTCCAAAAGTTTGGAGTATGAAATAAAAACGAAAATAATAATGTTTTTATTCAAAAAAGTAAAAAACTTATAAGAAGATGTTAATAAAATAATAAAAATATAATTTTTGTTGATAAAATATGTGTTTATCTTTAAAATAGATTACCCGTGTAGATCTCAATTAAAAAATATACATTATTCACATACCTATAATTTACGAGTATCATGAATGTTTAATTATTTCAATTAATCCATTAGTTGTATATAACTGTTTCAACAACTGAATACTGTACTCTTGATAAAAATCTTTGGTTAGTGGAAATTTTCAATTATTTCTAAATTGTTAACAATGAATTACAGATTACAACAATCGAATAACAAAAAACCCTACTGTTAGTAAATAGTACTATATACTAAATAGTACGTCATCGCTTTCTTTTTGTAATCGCTAATACAAAAAACATCACAACGGCTCTGCACATTGCATGTATATAAAGGTGAAGACGTCTAGACGAGTATAATATTTATCTAAATTCGTTTTGCGTTTGCGGGAGGCGACGGAACAACAACCTGTGCTATACCAAAAATCGGAGACGTACGCACACAATATACGTGTCGGTGTAAGTGACAGTAGTAGTTATAGTATCAGTGTATGTGGTGACTGAGATATAGCACCGGCCGGCATCATCCGAAGTGTAAATTATGGTATTTTTTGATAACGGCGTAAGCTACGTACAGTTGTACAGTTGTACAAAGACGCAATATGTCGCTGTCGACAATACAGTATTTGATGAACCGACGACTTACGTAAAATTGTGGTTCTCAGTCGAAGACGTCGCATAGGTCCACTGTAGTCATGTGGGGTCGGGGGGACGAAAATGAGATGGCACTGCGGAGTTTGGCGATAAATCACCAACGCACGTTCTCCGGCACCACGTCGTGTAACGGGTTCACGGGTGTCGATTATGGACGCGTTTACAATCGTGTGGACCGACGTCGAGTGGGACCGAAGTGGATGACGATACTGCCGCAACGACACAAATAGCGATTATGGCTATTGTTACCGATTTACGGCGAGAGCTCGACAATTAATCGTTACGGAAAAATGCGACCGACTGCTTATGATGGTCACGAAACGTCATAAACAACGGTGTAGTAAGAGCGAGACTGCATTGCGTGTACATAGGTAACGACAAACGGTACAGAAGTTGGCGTGCGGCGATGGAACAACCGGCGAAGAAGCCGGACAATAATGATAAAAATACTGAAGCGTTTAATACAGAGTAGGTGTCATGAAGTAGTGGTACATTCGGACGCACGTCATAATAATGTATAAAAAGGGGCCGGTATACGACGTATACTGCTGACAAATGGCCGAACGCAATGGGACACGCATATAATAGGGCGACCGATAAAGAAGCCGATCAAAATCGCAAATGGTATGAAGTAAAAAAATATAAATAAATTAAATATCGTGTGATATGGGATTACGGTTACTCACAACCAATGGTCAACATGTTTTTGAGTGTTGCAGTGACGACGTCTAGTTCCGGTGGCATGACGATACTGAACGAGATCCATATATATATATATATATATATATCCAAACTGTGGCAGTGACGACGATATACATAAATTTATTATATATCAAAATATGGCAGTGACATAAAATTATATCACTGACATCGTTTCACAGAATAAACGAGTGAACCGATTCGAGTTAGCACTGTTATGACGCGTTTTTTAGACGTGAAACGTCGTCCGGAAAAAGTGCATATTACATGGCGGTATTGACAACGTAAATGATGTGTCACCGATAAAAAGGCGGCCTATGCACAACCGATCGGTATAATATAGGCGATGATGGAAAAGCAATGGGAACACCAAAACGAGTGGTACATCGTCGGGCGGCTATGTATTTATATAAACATACATATATATATAACATTATATATATTCAATGATTGTAGCATATACCTGTTACATTTTATACAAGTACTTATATATGCATATATAATTTTAATAATTTAATATTCTAATTTCTTATGTTATTTTATAAAATAATATATTATTTACTATAACTTATAACTCACCGGTCCAAAAGCGTTTGTAGTAACTTAACCTGTACGAGTTACTTTCGAACACTTTCAACGAATATTTGATTTATTTATTCTTAAAATGGTTTATTCATTACCATATTAAATAATTTAAGATTTAGCTTATTGTAGTTTAGTTTTGGTTCATAGTATACTCGCATGAGTTTGACTATTCAAAGGCGTAAGATTGTAAGTGAAATTGGGTGCGGCGTTGCCAAATTTTTTACTAATCAAAATTGAAGTTATATCATATTTATTTTTAATATTTAAATACAGATTCAAATACATTTATGCAGAAACTAAGGACGATAAAATATTAAAAAAATGTTATTAATGATAAATATACTTGGATGTCAGTGGATGCAGTAAAATTATTCCATGCTTCTCAATTCTCCCTTCTTTATAAATTGGATCTTCAATAATTAATACTATTGTAAATTCTTTATTGATTTCTTTGTAAAAATTGGTTAAAGCTTCAGTTGAGATTATTTGTCTTTTGTATTTACTATCTATCTTATTATTGAAATCCAAATCGTACTTTCCATCACTGAAATTATTAATTAAGTTATTGAAATTCATACAATTATTCACATTATACATAATTAAAGTTATTATATATAAATTTAAACAAAATAAATTGCTTTACACGTAAAACTCAGAAGCAGTAACGTCCATTTCAATTTTAATTTTTCCCATATATCTAGCGTTTTTAATAGCTGTTTAAATTAAACGCAAACGTGCTTTGCTGTTAAGAATATTTGGTGCAAACCCACCTTCATTACCAACTAATATAACATCCAATCCATATTTACTATTTAGCATTGATAACATTTTTAAGATTTTGGTATCGCTCTTTAGTACCTATATCTGGTTGTTTATTTTACTCATCTTTCCGGTGTATTCTTACAAGTAGTAAACTTCTCGATGTTTCTCACTACTGATTGTTGAACCTAGTTTGCTGCATTTTCTTTTAAATATCTCTTCCAGTAAGCTTTGAAAATTTTCTAACGATTTTAAAAGTCGTTAATTTCTAATAATTGATTTATATACTCAAAAATAAAAAATATCACAGTTTATGTATCTATTTGCGACACAAAAACCAATCTAACCAACAAAACTATAATAAAATTAATCATACAACGAATTAAATCAATACTTATCCGTCATGCACACTTATTGGCTGTATCGAAGTGGAGTTAAGAGAATTATTATAAAATCTAGTCAACTGTCACATAATTAGTTAGAATATAATTTAAGTATGATGAAAACTCGACTGCAGTATAGAAAAATGTTACCGATGGCGAAAAGAGAGCGAGAAAATGTTGCGTTATTGAGAGACGTACAGCAATGAATGTACAGATGCAGATCCACGACCACCATCATCGAGATAAATCAAATATATTTAATATAATCAAAGCGGCCAAAGCGGTACTGCGGAGTCAGTTTAAATAACATTATTATATATACTGATATATATGATATTTTTGTATGAGCCATAAAAATTATAATCATAACAAAAGTATTTTTCAGTTCCAAATTTGGAAAAATGATTTTTTTATATTCTTTAATATATAGTTCTTGTTGGCAATGGTTATTCATAAATATAATTCTGTGTATTAGCATATTATGAAATAAAAAAAAATTATTCACATTTTACTTTCATAACAAATATATAATAAATCATAAAACAAATAATTAATATATTATAGTGGACTATGTTGTAGATAATTAATATGAATGATATAAACTAAATTAATAACTTTAAGTTCGTTGAATAAAATACAGTAATAATAACGAAAAATTATGTTTAACAGCGGTATTTAAAGGATTAATTAGTAAGTATAAAACAAAACCACGTATCGAGGAGCAATTTAGTAAACCAGTATTACTAATAAAAGTAATTTACGTTCATTTGTTTAGGTATCAACAGCACACTGGTGTCTATATTCCAAATTAGTATATTGCGTTCTAAACTTTATTTTACACATACCCTCCACACATCGATCATTTGGGTGTGCCCACACATTTTGTAAAAGTTTTGGAATATATTAAATTATTTTGCTGATATTAATACTATAATAAATACATATTTATTAATATTTTAACTATTTGAAATTTATAAAAATAAGTTAAATCATACAAAGGTTATTTTGTTATCATTGTATAATCAATGACCTATTTTAGAATTAAGAGTATTTTATAAATAGTTTTTCAATACAACATACACTTTTATTGTGACCTATGACTAGGTACATAGGTGATATGGGAAAACAGTGTACCAGGAATGTATTACATTACTCTTAAGCCAAAGTAAAAATTTAACTAATTTTTAGTATTCTAAAATCAGTGTTTTTTTTATCAAATAATATTATGCATCTTTTGTAACTGGACCGATGTATGTTCTTGATGTTCTTCTACAATATTTTGGTAACTATTAGTACATATTATTAAACTAATAAGTATTTAATATTACTTTAATTTCCGTTGAAGCTCACATTGTATTTATGTCATCCACCCACATGATCACCGCCGTCTGTCCTCGATCGACATAGTTGTCACTCATCAATAGTCGATGCGACAGTAAACAATAGAGCCCATCGTCATCACCACCCGCCATCCCTGACCAATACGAGGAGCGTATACCTTGACTAGACAACGAGAACGTTGTGTATTACAGACTATAGTACCTAATAATTGTAGAATATGATAATCATAATAATTTTAATTATACTGTAATAAAATATTTTACATAGAATGTATTTTAGATTTTTTTATGATTACTTAAGTACACTGTAGGATTTATATAATTTTTATTATAATCAATATTTAACCTATAGTGCTGAAATCGAATTGGGCACTGTATACAATGCCCGGACAATTATTTCAACTTTGCCTTTGAAAATCGGGTGATGTGCAAAAAGTCCGAATTCTTATTTTGCCCGTAACATAAATAATTACACCCGACAAGGGGGATTCTTGATTTTTCTGACCAAATACCTGTCCATCAGTCCCATTAAACTGCTGCTACATTGCTACACTTTTTAATACCTATACCTGGTTGTATATTTTTTTCATTGGTTTCAAATTGTTTTCGGGTGTATTCTTACAAGTAGTGTTCTTTTTGATAGTTTATAACACTTACCAATTGAGTAGATCAACATGGATGATGCTAATGCCGTTATTAATAAAGTTGAATATTATAAGACAGCTACTTTAATATTAATATTAATATTTGGCTTAATGTGGAGAAAAAGTAATATTGATGTTAAACGTCTAGGACTGTTGAAATGAAAATAAACTCGAAATAAATTTCATCCATCATAGGCACCGAGAATTTCGAACATTTTCCATGCGACGGTTATTGCGATGTTTGTATTATTAGCCAGCAGATACCTACGTTTATCATCCTATTCGGCCAGTAGATATTATTTTTTTAAATGACGAATTGAATTTGTATTATACTTTTAAGTGAGTTTTTTATTAATTATAATATTTTACTAATTTCGATTGAACTATACATACTATACATACATTGAAACATTTTAAATCACATTAGTATGTATCGAAATTATATTATTGACATACATACACCTTCCTACTCACCAAACATACACTAGAACTCACTTATCTTGCTCAGGGACCTATTCAACTTTTTTGAGTTACTATATTATAATTCTCCTTAACCACACAGGTGAGTAATAGCACAATGCCAAGTATTTCGATTACCCACAAGTACAAGGTCTATTATTGTTGTGACAATGTGACATTTATATTTTATGATTAGAACACATATTATTAAAACAAAAAAACAGATTGTTGATTCAAATGACAATATTATTATATGTTATAACTTAATAAACGCTCGAACAACTGTCAACCAACAACAGTGTGCTTGTGCAAGTCTCGTGATCCTGCATTCCTGCGGATGCCACCAGTTGGTTACTAATGGCTTTTGACACGTTATACTAATTTTTCCTTCGGAGACAACAACGGGTCGAGACGCACACACATGTCACCAGCTATCGCGAGAGACCGGCAATAGTTCGTCGGTAGGGATGGACCGTCGGGTCGAGGCGTCGCTCTCCTGTACAAGGTGTACGTCGGTCAATTGCTGATCGCTACGAAAATTGCCCGTGACTCGGAAACAGACGCGGTGGGCTGGCCCACCATGACGGTGTGTTGCGTGACCGACACGACTGCCGGCAGATCAGTAAATCGCACGTCGTCGTAGTCGTCGGGTTGTACGTCCTGAAAGTGATGGCCGTTGACGATCACCGAACCTCGCGCGTACGTTTCGAACCTACCTAACCTTCGATCGTGCACTGCATTAAATACGGGCAACCAATCTTGTTCGACACTGTCGTTGGTGTGCTTCTACTTTGTAATGCCGACATCAGACACTAAGTAGAACAAAACTATATTTATTTTAATATCGAATTATATGAAAGTTTTTTTTGTTTTTTTTCGACAATAAGTATCGAGATAAGGCATACGTTATAAATTAAATAATTTTGATAATTGTATTGATATTATGATCTAATAAAATCTAAGTAACTATGCGAGGTACTTATGACTAATATAATAACGATTTAAAAATCATATAAGTTGTATTTGCCTTCATCTTTAAGTTTTAGACAATTTGTTTAGATTGTCGTGCAATGTTTATACTTTATTCTGCATATTAATTCTAATAATAATGTTTTACTATGCGATTATTATTTAGATATTATACAACACTAAGTTTATTAAATATATCCTCATGACTTATGTATTTTTGTAGTATCCGGAGTCCAGACATTGGTTTACTCGCTATTACATTGAGTCGTTTGATTTGTACCTCTTTACTTACGGTACTCTCCGATTGTTTTAACTTATTAAATACATATACAACACATAATGACTAACGGAAATTAGATATAAATGAAACTACGGATAATCTATGGCATAACACAGTGAACACGGAAGGGACAAGGTTAAAAAGAATAAAAATTATACGGCACTAGTCACCTCGAAACATAATATTCTCTTAAGTCTTGGCCGGTCGGAGGTGGAAGAATATCGTGAGCCTTTTTTTTTATTACTGTGCGTAACGATAGTAACGGACGGCAAACAGATGCGGTGTGCGATGTTATTGTGCGCGATGTTATTGGTGATTAACATGCGATTAAAGTGCTGCGGAATCGGCGATCACCGGCGACATAACTCGGACATCAATATCCGATGACAGGAAATACGAGGCAGCAAGTACAGCATCGCACAGGTTCTGGTAATGGATTATAATTATCGCCTCGGCGGTCATGTCTCCCATAAATGATATGTCTTTAATAAATGTCTATATTATTATGTCTGCATCCGGTCGCCGTCGATGTCCGCGCATCAACATCGTACCCGGAAATTCTTGATCGGCACAGCCGAAAGTTATATTCCAACCAAATCACCCCGCACAGTCCCTGTCAATTAATATGAGACTATTTATCGTTTACCGCTGTCCGCTGTCTGACTCGTCAGTACTACTGTCCGCTGTCCATTTCACCATTGCCGCTAGCCTCACTGCCACGATATGTTATATAATTGGTGGCTTTCGGTGATTAATGATCTGCATGTGTACATCAATTATTATTATTTTCGTTAGTGTTGCGTGTACTGGTTATAATATTGCATTATAATATAATATCTATACACAGTAGAATCTGCTTAATTAGGACACATTGGGCATATTAACCGAATAACTAACAAATCGATACATGTCCGGACTATGCTAATCTTTCCTTATCATTATTGTCCCTTTTATGTGGTGTCCCAAAATAAGTGGATTCTACAGTATATATAGATAATTTGAATACGACAAAGAATGTGTATTTAATGTTACTGTTTTTATAATGCATGTATCATGTAACTACGACAAAACATAGTGGAATTAATGACAATTAATTTATTCTGTGGCTTTATTTCTGTGGAGTGTTAATTCGTATTAATTTTAATAATATTAAAGTTTGTCAAGTTTCTTCTGAATCACTTCATGTTAGGGATAAGGTGAAATTAGTAACGGCACAGTAAACTTTTCTAAACCGAGTTTGATATTAGCTCGTAAGGGTCATATTTAAGTAATTAATGATACGTAGGTGTGAAAAAGCACAAATTGAATGCGCGTTTATGCCGTTTACGTTATTCTTTAGTATCTTACCACCCGTTGAAATATACGTCGATATTATGACCTGCAGTGTCCAAATCCCTTGAGCTAAATTAATGCATAAATTTAAATTCGGAGCAGAGTGATGATTTCATAGTCACATTTGGCTATACCCTTGTCACGCCACTGGCTATATACATGTTTAATATTTTATAGTACTTTGGTGTTTAGTAATTAGTATTATTTCTCATCAACGTATGTTGGCAATGGATATAACGTAAAACGTATAATATTTATTAATTTTTATATTATAATTTATGATAAATGCTTATAAAATAATACGCTAACTAAATAATGTTTGTTATTTGTTTTCTTTAAATAAATATAATGAACTTATAAACTACATACCTATTAAACTTTTTATTTTTTATTATTGTTAATAATATACTTTACATCAGTTTTGATTATAATTATTATTGTACTTAATTAAATTGAGTTTTAAAACCGTTCTATAAAATAATTACAAATATTTAAAACCGTAATTTTAGAATCGTTCATTGAATATGTTGTAGTTTTATTCATGTAGATTTGTCAATGCTTGTCACAAAAAGTTTTAAATTATTTTGTAAAATCATAAGTTTATTATTATACAACTATTTTGATGATCTCATTTTCAAATAAAAAAAAAAAGATATATTTTTGTTCCTAATACTTATAAGTTATTACACTTAATCAATATTTGAACTTAGCAGTTTATGTAAAAGCAAAAATAATCTACTCATAAAAAATATGTTGTATTGGAAAACTATTTATAAAATACCCTTAATTCTGAAATACGTCATTCATTATACAATGGTAACTAGGTGAGAATTATTACATAATCAGTCAAATACAATAATAAAATGTTCAACACTTATTACAAAAATATGTGCTAAATTGTATATCTGTCTCTATGACTACATGAGAAAACGTATGAATTAATTGAATTAATTAATTTATTAAATGTTGTGGTTCAATACATTTTTAGGTTTACTTAAGTTTATGCAATCGTCCGACGACTATGACACTTTTTGAATGTTGTTGTATGACCTAATATATGTTATTCATGTACAAGTAATTATTTTAGTATAAAGAATAGAGAATAGAGAATAGATCCTATAGAAGAGATCCGAACCTAACTAGGTACTAGAGCCAATTATATGCTTAAAAATATTAAAATTGAATATTTTAATGTTATTATAATAATATATTATTATATTCAACAAATAAACAATAGAGAGATGACTATGTTATCGGGAAAAATTGTTTTTATTAAGTTTATGTAAACACCGTGCTATATTTTAATATATAAGTATTTTATAAATATGTATAGATGGATAGTATTTGTTTTAAGTAACTCTTGTTTTTTTCAATTAAAAGATATTTATAACTTTTTATTCGTATTCAATATTTAAAAAAAAAAGTCTAATTTTGTTTATATTTAAACATTTTAAACTATACCTATATGTTTAAACCATATTTAATATACTTATTATAATCTTATTGTTATTATTCATATTACCTATTATATAATATCTTGTTATTGATAATCATTATTTATATATTGTTATTTTTATAATTATTATAATTTTAATCGCATGACATACTATTGTTATTATATTTTTTTTACAGTTTTTCACCTGATCTTGCTTCAGTAAGACCCACCCGGACAGACTTGCACATTTAAGGTAAAAGACATCCCTAAAAACCTATCGGACAGTATTAGTATCAGTCAATAGTGCATAGTTAGAGTATTCCGGAGTTGTACTGATTGATATCTCCGGCGCAGTCAATGGGGCAATAATTGTATCTATCGATTGTCGCCGACGACATCGAATGTACGTGTAAATTACAGTGGACAGGACTCTGTAGTTTGCGAAAAGCCACCACACAGATCCTAATACTGTGTAACCATCGTTCTGTTGGCTGTCGATAATACTGTCTGTATCCGCTCGACGTCGATCTCGCGCACCTGCACCGGTTCATGTGTGAATTAAATAACGGAATTATGAAAATTTCTAATTGGGTCACCAGCGTTTCATTAATTATTGTTATTAACTACGAACATTTGTCAATTTTTGTAATTGGTAATAAGTGCTTTTTTCAAGATTCATGACCAGGGGCATTAAAGAATTTTCTTCTGCTATTGCACACATGTTTCTCAAGTCTAACATATTTTTACGCTCTTAAAAATACATAAATTTAGTTTTTTTTTAAACCGCCAACAGGTTTCCATGTTGATAAATGATTAATACATAATTTATATAGTTTAGTAAATATCTATAGCTAAAAACACCTACATTTAAATCTAAAATGACCAAATAAATATATATAATAGTAATAAATGATGACGTGTATCACATTAATCGTCTTGTACGGCGCAGTGTACAGACAATTTGATTACATTTATGCGTAGAGCAACATATTAATAATAACATAATACCTAATATAATGTCAAATAGACATTTTATTGTATCTTCAAAAAGACATGTCTTACATTTTAAATGAAAAAAAAAACATTTCAAAAAATGTGTATGAATTTGTTTTTTTATACATTCTACGTGAGAACTTACATCTGAATGATAAATCTAGGAATACGGATGTCAGCATCTCTGGATCCACGAAGACGTTCAACGACGCAGGACACAGAGACTTTTTTTTTTGCAAATAAAAGTTTACCTATGTTAGTTCTTAATAAGTTACTAATAAGTAATTACATAAACAACATGATATTTAATAAGTTTAAGATAGTTTTTTTAATATTAAATTTAAATACAGGTTATAATTAACATAGGAACACGGCGTATTTTTTTTACAAATTAATATTCTTTTTATTATATAATTAAATTATCATTTTAATATATTAAGTTTTTAGCAGCATTAACTTAAACAGCATGAGATCATACAAAGATACAATGTCATTGTAGAAGAACCGACGACGTACGTAAAATCGTGGTACTCCGGTGAAACCAACGAATGTGGCGATTCAGGATCGTAAATATGAATAAAAGGAGGCACTACGGAGTTTGACGACAAATGACCGGCGTAAGTTCTCCGGCACCTCATCGTGTGACGAGTTCACGGGTGGTGAACTCTCGGACATAGACCGGACTGTAATTTGATTGGTATTGCCGTCGACCACCGCAAAGCTGTCCTGTGAACAATTTTCTCAGCCATAGTAAAGTGCCACAATCACTGTATTATTTGGAGTATTGTAGTCGGGCGGCGTCTTTAACCGCGGTGTTTTTACAGCTTACCACCATGCCACCAAAGTCTTTGGGTGTGCCGAATAATGTGTACAATTGACTTATACCGACATAATAACCTTACCTATTGCAGTGACTTCATTTGTACCGTGTTGGGTATATATTTGCTTTTTAAAAATCCAATATTGTATAGTTATTAGAACTACTTTATAAATTAATTGGCCTAAAAATTGATAGTAGTTTGCGCTTAAAGTTGCCTGCCTTTATACGCCATGCTGTTGATGTTAAAACTCAGAAATTTGGTGAACCGAATTTGTCCAATCAGTCTTTGAGTCTTGGTCAATACAGCTAATAGGTATATTTAGGAGTATAGGAGGTCTAAAATAAAATTACATGGATTACCTGACCAATCTGCGATCCATAATATGTTTAGTGTTTCAAGTATTATGTAACAAATACCAAGGTTTAAATAATGATTATTTTTATACTTTATTTTATTTTTACATTTTTAGATTTTACAATTTGTTTATAAAGTTATAATTAAAGAAAATTAAATGAATTGACAATAGATATTAAATAGCAATTTGAAACTTTACTCGCGTCGTCAGATGGGTAGCTTAAACGAATAGCCCGCTAAAAAACAGAACATTGTCTTGTTTTATTTTTTACATTCGGGCGCCCATGGCCCTTTGCGTATTTTTTGACGTATTTCTTCAAAAAAAATGTATATACGTATTTTACAAATGGAAGCTTAGAGCCGATGACTCTAAAAACTTGGATACTATACAAGGGACCGTCGGACCTTCCTCTTATATCAGAAAATTGCTGAAAATCCAAATTTAAACCACCTAAGTACGGTAAAAATCACTTTTTTGAAAAATAATAGTTTGCAAGTTTTCGTGGTGAAGGATTTATTTTTCGACTATTAAACATTACACGCATTGTCAGAAGGGTCCCTAAAACGGTTTGCACGCAAAAAAACAAAAAAAATAGTCGATATATTTTTTTTATTCTTCGGCCGCCCATGGCCCTTGTTCATTTATTGACGTTTTTCACCTAAAAATCTTTTTTACGTATTTTTAAGGCGGAAGCGTACACGCGATGACTCTGAAAACTTGTAAACTGTACAAGGGAACGTCGCACCTTCCTCCTATATCAGAAAATTGCCGAAAATCCAAATTTAAACCACCTAAGTACGGTAAAAACCACTTTTTTGAAAAATTATATTTTGCAAGTTTTCGCGGTTAAGGGTTTTTTTTTTTGAATCTGAAACTTTACACGCATTGTCAGACGGGTCCCTTTAACGGTTTACGCGCAATAAAACACCAAATATTCGATATTTTTTTTTTATTCTACGGCCGCCCACGGCCCTTGTTCATTTATTGACGTTTTTCACCTAAAAATCTATTTTTACATATTTTTAAGGCGGAAGCGTACACGCGATGACTCTAAAAACTTGGAAACTGTACAAGGGACCGTCGGACCTTCCTCCTATATCAGAAAATTGCCGAAAATCCAAATTTAAACCACCTAAGTACGGTAAAAACCACTTTTTTGAAAAATTATATTTTGCAAGTTTTCGCGGTTAAGGATTTTTTTTTCGAATCTGAAACTTTACACGCATTGTCAGACGGGTCCCTTAAACGGTTTACGCGCAATAAAACACCAAATATTCGATATTTTTATTTTATTCTACGGCCGCCCATGGCCCATGTTCATTTATTGACGTTTATCACCTAAAAATCTAATTTTACGTATTTTTCAGACAGAAGCGTACACGCGATGACTCTAAAAACTTGGAAACCTGAACAAGGGACCGTCGGAGGTGCGTGCGTTGAGACGGCGACGAAATTAGGTAAGGAGGGATAACGTTGCGGAGGCATTGCTTGCATCTCGTATGTTCCCCCCTCGCCTAGTTTCGTGTGTTTCTACCTTTTTTTTTTTTTACTTTCCTTTTTTACTATCATTGTTTTCTTCTTATTATTGTTGTTCAAAATATTGTTTGTTTTTCATTTATATATATTGTTTTATTTATAAAAAACGTATTTTACCTACTCACGTTAGCCCATATGGCAAGATGTTTTTCGGTTTTTTTTTGTCTCATTCGTTTAACTTTGCTACTAATCAAAATTGTTTACACCATTTTGTAGCCTGTTTTTTTTTTCAAAATGCATTATATCTACTGTTACCTCATATGGCAAATTTTTTTCTGAAGATAATTATTTGTATTCTACATTTACACCGTTTTTTATAATCAAAATATAATGTTGTTAGCCTTTTAGGTAACCTAATAGGTTTGATGATAATTGATTTATTTTTTTTATTTTTATTACAGTAATTTTTCGTTATCCGCGGAGTTTACGTTCCAGCAAACTTGCGTGGGTAAGAAAACAGCAGAAAACCAGACCATAAATCAACGTAATAAGGGAGGTTAGGTTTATTTTTTTTTAATTTTAAAAATCAATTATTAATAATTGTTTAATTCATACAATTAAAGCATTTATAGTGGTGGGTTGAATTTCGTCAAGTGATTCTTTGATGTTGACAAGACATTCAGCGATACTATAATTTTTTCATCCTTGTGTGACAGTGAGTAGTAAGTAGTAAGTACGTATAATATATATGTGTTATACCTATAGCGATATAACAATTATTTAGAATTGTCAAAAATAAATTTTTGCAGTGTTCATTTAATAACGCTGAAACGTTATTGCAATCGCAAGGTTAGGTCATACGCAATAATATGTTATTGTGTACCCAACCGCGGATAAAGAAAACGGGGATAACGAGGGATATTACTGTAATTATATTATATACTTTGATTTGTTATTAAAATACGAATCAATTGAAAATCATACTTACACAATGAATTACTGTTTTATTATTTTATTTTTGAGTTATTAAATCTATTATTAAAAATGAACGACTTATAATATAGTCTACAAGAAAAATATGCAACCGCCAATTAGATATAGGTTTTTAAGAGTATAGCAGCAGTAGAATAGGATGGATGGGCAGTAATTTGCAAAATTTTCATATGGATTAAGAATCCCTCTCCCAGAAATGTAAGTGTACAATGGCACTTGCATATGACATTGAACTAAATTGGTATTAAGCCTTTATAATACCAAAGGTTTATAAATACATTATATTCAACTTCAACCAATATAAAAGATATTGTTTTTCATTAGTTCGTTAGCGAAATATAGCTTTTCAAAGTTGGGCTGTTTTCGGATTTTGTAATACTCAATATGACATATTAATACAATTATGTCTATGAATATTTTTTTATCATTTTTAATTTTCTTTACATATTATTTATTAGTAGTCACAGTTTTCCTTGGGAACATATAGTATGCCAGTCTCGATTAATTTACACTTATTTTTAAATTAACTAGATTATATCTGTGATATATCACAATGTACTAACTATATCTTTAATCGCGTCTGTAAATAATTTATTTTCATTTGTCATGTTGTATAGGAGGTAATTTTATACTATAATATTGTAATTAGTGATAGGCGTATCATACAATATCTTGTCTAATCAAATTTAAAATATAATAAAAAGTATAACATCATAAAATAGTGAACAATTTGTATAACTATACAATATAATATACACACCCCTGTAAAGCTAGAGCCTGTGTCGTCAACATTGATGTTAAAGATGTATTCTGCCAGCTGATTAGTAAAGACGGTACACAATTCACTCAAACTGGTCCATTCGAAATAAAAATAAATATATATCATTTGTATGATAAAAATACTATTATAGAACGAAACGAAAATGTGTGACCGTAACTTGTTAATACTTATCTATTTTTTAGTAATATTATTGGATATTTTAATAATATAATGGCATAATATAATGAAATACCTCGCGAATTCGCAAATTTGTATATCATGTATGAACAAGTTAAATAAAAGCAGTGAATAACGTGATCTCTGGGGATATTAGAAGTCAAATGAAAAGGTTTGAATACAAATATTTATATTTAACATATTTATTTTCCTATTTTAAATAAAAGTGACTAACCCTGAATGCATTGGGTTACGAAAATCTATACGATATATATTTTAAATAAACATACTTAGGTATTATTATTAATAACTGTTGGATCTTGGATACACTTTTAATATTTTAATTTGGTGCGGCGACAAGTCCTACGTCGTAACGTTTGCAACCCTGTTGATGTACAGCAGACTACACTCCATGTAAACTTTGTCCTTCCGGAGGGACCGTGGGAGGGGGCTAGCCGATGACCGCTGATGCCCATCGCCGCCGCCGCCGCCGTCGCCCCGTCTCTTATCTTTTACCGTTCGTCTAGCGTAGCAGTCCCTTTTTCTTGGTTCGTCGTCGTAAAACCGTTGCGTCATCACCGTATTCCGCCTTTGATTTACGCGCATCCTAGCCTCACGCTCATCGTCGTGCCGCACAAGTCCCGTGTCTACGATCTATTGTTTTCGGGCTTTTGCGTCAAACAAAAAGCCTTTTTCGCTTCGTGCCATCGCCCGTCCGAATTCTCGCAATGCGACCAAAGCCGTTCGCGACCAAACGCTTTTCGTTTGTCCAACGAAGCGCGAACACGATCGATTGTTGTTTTCGTTCTATTATACAGTTTAACTTCGGAATCCAATCAATCGCATTCAACTGTTTTAATTTTGTTTCCGCGATACAAGGTTTTTGCTGTATAAAACTCCCGTACGTATACGCGGTCGTTGACCCGTGTTGGACAACCGACGTTCGGTGGATTGTCGCCGTCTGGTCGGTCCATGCTCGGTATTCCAGCGATGTGCCGGGATAACGGAAACAACAGCCACCATCATCACCAACGCTTGCCATCAGTGCCATCAGTTGTTATCAGGTCGTACATAAATGTTTTTGTTTGTCATTTGTTTTTATTATAATTATTCAGTTTCGTCACCTGTGTGGTACGGCATATATTTATATTTTATATTTATGTAATCTAGCCGTTCGGATTGTGATTGTGCTATGCCATTGACTAACATTAGTTATAAATTATTTTATTAACTGTGGAACATCAATAAATTATATATAAATTCAATAAATATATAAAATATAATAATAAATTAATAGCCAAGTTAGTACTGTCTAGTAGTATTGTTACTACTGCACCGTACTTAGTCTGCATCGTTCGCTTCGAAAATAAACTCATCGTTCGGAACTTCATCAGAATAATCCCGAGGGAAGTTATCTAGAGTTTCCAAATCGTAATACATATCCACTACCGATTCAACGCATTCGTTATTACTAAGGTAGCACGATAATGTACCATCGTCAGCATTGCTGACATCTGAGCCACTACACCCACATAATCAATTGCATTGACTTAAATAAGGTCAGAAATATTTTTATTAAGTAAAACTAAATAAATAGTCAGTATGTTTAATAGGGCCAGTGAATTTTCTTATGCCGTAATATTTAAATGAGCAGTGCTCGTACGTATAGTGCACGCGATTTCAATAGACCACACTAACTTAGAATACATACAATTATAGATTATAAGAAGAATGATGACAGATTATGTGTAACAATATTTGCATTATACATTGTGTATCTATTACTGTACTATGTCTGTGTAGTATTACTTTGCAAATAAATATAAACCTTGTTTTCACTAGAATAAATACTAAAAAAACACGAAGCCGATTAAATTAAAAGTTTACTTTTGCGTAAGGCATAACAATATTAAAATCGTATGTTGGATATAGTCAAAATAAAATATGATGTTGTTTGTGTATTTAGCAAAATATATAAATTTCGAAAAATTACTGACGATTTTTAATTTCTTAACCTAAAATTTAATGACGTAGATGATTATGTAATTTTAGACGTCTACAAGTGTATACCCGATTCGTATAATAATTATGAAAGAATATAATTGTGAAGGATAGCATTCTATCTGCATTTTATATTTACCTATACGAATATATACATAACCTACGGTAATATGATTACGACCATAAAATCGTCGAACATAACAGGATATGTCTCTGCTACACCCGACTGTGTGTATAATTTGAAATTCATTATAAAACATTACTGTTTTTAACATATGTCTTATTATTTAATAAAACATAACAATGTCATCATTGACGTTTGGAGTGGCTATTCTCTTTATACCCACTTATAATTTGTAGGTACGACGAGTTTGTTGGATTTGTATGTTTCTAATCAGTACAAAATATTTTGGAAGTATAAAAATAGTTGAAAAATTAATCCTGTTTTATTTATTAAAACCATAATTTGATTTTAATTTTCACATATCTTTGTCAAAGTTGTAGAAATTCATACGGTATACCCACATAATGGCTTAAACATTTTTCGTAAAAATAAAATATCTTTTCTATAATTAACGTTTAGTCAACAATAATTAATTAAAGAAACGAAATAAATGTTTATAATCATATTTATCTTTATTTTGGTTAACATGAAACGAGTTAACCGTGGTCCGTGAAGATGGCTGGATGATTTGAAGAAAAGTACAACGGAAAACATTATAAGAATTGCTTATTGAATATAATTTTAAACATCACAAATTGCGTTATAAAAGTGATAACTTTGTGATGAGGCTTGAAATTATACTTATATAATATTCATATTTATTCCATTATAATAATTGTGCGATGTTATACATAGCAGTTTAGAAATGATCACTTTAATCTTTTCTTTAATATATAACGAATATTAATATTGTTGATTATTTAAAATTATTAAGCTAATATAAACACTTCAAAATCATAGGAGTTTTATTTATAAATTCATTGATGAACTATTATATATTAAATTAAATATAGATCAATCACCGCTTAACGTTGCAATACATAATATGTTGAATGTAAGGGAATTAATCATTACTATTTTGTCGTTTCATAGTTTAATTTTTAATAATACTTTATATAATATCTAACAAAATTTATTTATTAAACTTTTTGTAAAAACCATTAACGTTTGATTTAATTACTGGATAGGTTCACTCCGCGTGTACATATTATACCATTGTTGTATTTTCATCCATCTTGTGTATGTATATCATTTGTTTATTATGCCTTGGAGCATACATTTTAAATATTTATATAAATAATCATAAAAATCATAATAATAATGATAATAAAAAGTTTATCTTTTGGTAGATATTTAAAAACACATAAATGTTATGGATAAATCCATTTAAAAAAATGCTTTAGTAGGTACCGGTATTATGTTTGTATGCACGTTTTTATTTTACTTTTATGTTCAAACAATTTCATGTTATGCCTAATATTACACTTAATCCATTTTAAGTTTAATACTTACATCATATTCTAATCTAATTATTTACTTTATAAAACCTGCAAAACAGTAAATATTATAAACAAATCACGTGCAAAATTAATTTTACACCGTACTTATTGTTCACGATAATAATAATATAATAATATTATAGCTTGGATATAGGATATTATTTCAATTTTAAATTTAAAAATATTTTCTTATATAAAAATCTAAGACCCTTAAAACGTTTTTATATTTTATTAATATGTTAAATTTTAATCATAAAATAATGAATTCATTGTAAATGTTCATAATTATTAATAACTTTATATACCTGCAGACGTACAATTTTATTATTAATCTACTCCAGACAGGTTTTTTTGGAAAGAGTTATGTCCAGTCACTCAAAATTATAATATGAGCATAAGCATAAAAGTAAAAAAAAGTTAATTATTATTATTATTATTTATTTTATTTTTTATTTTTTTTTTATTAATTTATAAAACTTAATAATTTTATTTATATTTTCTCTATATCACTAAATAAAAGTTCAAAAATCTACAATTTTAATTTATTTCAATTAAAAATATTATTAAATAGATACTGTAATTATTTAAAAAATAATATTCATAGATAATTGATATTCAATCGTTTAAGAATATTAAGCAGGCAAAAGTAAAAACTATTAATATTACACACGAATACAGGATTAGCAAAATAATTACAATGTTCAACATTTTAGCATACATTAAAAATGAAAAATAGATGTAACGTTTTCTAAAGAGACGAGTCCAGGTATTTATCCCAATATAATTTAATATATAGTTAAATATACCTTCTAAACGTTGGCATACGACAATCAAACAAGCTGCAGGTCATTTCCATTATTTCCACTTGCGTATAAGGTTACAACGATTTACTTAGAACCAGTCCATTCGCTATTCAACATTACCATTTCACAGCTAAGTGTATGTTATCTCATCGGCAGTTTATCAATTGCGTCTAAAAATAATACTAACTATTAAAGTACTATTTCAATAATTAGTATTAAATATCTTAAATAGGTATAGCCAGTGTAAGGGTTACGGCGAAGTGTGCCTACATATTATTTTGAAATAATATGTATAATTTAGTTTATTTATACACACTACGTGTGAATTTAATACTGCAATGATGAAAATAGCATAAAGAAAATCCCGAATCGTTCCATTAACTATTGTTATTAACGCGGACACATTTCAGCGTATATTTGTCAATTTTTTTAATTGGTAAAAAGACGCTTTTTATCTAAGATTGCCAGGGACACTAACGAGTCTTCCTGCGCTATTTGCTCCATTATAATCTATTTTGTTGTAGATACGTGTAGTATGTAATATAATATTTATTACGAATAATGCCGATATTTCAAACTACAATGAATCATTATTTATATAATAATGTTATATATTATATTATTATTCAGTCAAATAATATAAATATAATAATAATATACATTATTTGTATCGCATTACTCGGCTGGACCGGTGCATTATACACACAATTTCACTACATTTATGCATAGAGCAACACACTTATAATAATAGTATAATATTACAATGTCTAATCGAAGTGTTTTAACATACTTTCGGCACTTTAACTTGTCACTCGGTGTAGTATTCCGTTAGTCGAGAACATAATAAAATATAGCTGAATGGATATTTTTAGTTAAAAGTCTTTTGAAAAAGAATGTTAGGTCTTATAGGTAAAAGTTCTTATATGTTCTTTTTTGTTAGAAGATTATTATCGGTTTTAAGTTTTATAAGTATTGAAAAAAAATTTTTATCATATACATAACAAAAATTAGTTAGTGTTGATTGAGTGACAAATGTATTAGTACACTTAAAATCATATATCGTTTTGGTGCGTAAATTTCGTAACCGCCCAACAATTCACTATTCATCTTTGTATGTAATTTTCAATATTTGCATTACCATCACATATATACTGGTGGTCTGTTCATCGAACTCGTGTGTTATCGTCGGACAGGACGACTGCGACATTGAGAAAATGCTGCAATAATTCAGTGGCGTCATTTAAATTTTTTTTATTACGGATGGCGTAAAAATCAGGTCACTTTAAGCGCAAATTACTATCAATTTTTCAAGCTAATCAATTTATGAAGTGGGCCTAATTACTACAATATTGGATTTTAAATAAGTAAATGTATACCCAGCACGGTACAAATGACGTCACTGCAATAGTAAGGATATTATGTGGGTATAAGTCAACTACGTACTTTATTCAGCCACCCAAAGAATTGGTGGCATGATGGTTAGCTGTAAAAGCGCCGCGGTTACAGACGCCGCCCGACTAGAGTACCAAATATTACAGTGATAGTGGCACGTTACGACGGCGGCGAAAATTGTTAACAGCCCGGTGGTCAACGGCAATCCCAATAAAATTACAAGCCGACGAGGCCACAGCCACAGTCAGGATATATATATATATATATATATATTGATATTCGTTGAGTACCGACACTGCAGCACTCAAAAGCCTGCTGACCTTTGGTTATGAGTTTCCATAACCCCATATCACATGATATTTGATTTATTTCTATTTTTATTTTTATTTTTACAATATATCTTGGTGAAACGTTTCCTACCACCGACATGGTATTTTTGTACGATCACAAAATACATTTTTATCGTTAAATAGCGATTTTATCAGTCGTTGTATTATTTTTATGCGTCTCCTATTGCGTGAGGCCGTTCGTCAGCCTCCGCTCGCGTTGCGACGCGTAAATGTCGTACACCACGTGGCCGTTTTTATATAGGCGTGCGTTCGAGTGTGTCACCACTTCGCGACAACCAACTCGATGTTAAACGCTTCAGTACGTTTTTAATATTTTTATCGTTGTTGTCCGGCTTCTTCGCCGATTGTTCCATCGTCGAACGATAACTTCTCTACCGCTTGAGCTGTCGTAAATCAGTAACGAATGCTGTGTTGGTGTCATCGAGACAGCATCGCTGTCCACTCCGGTACTGCTGGCCACCGTGTCGACTTCGCCGGCGGGCCGTGTGATTGTAAAAGACCTGTGTCGTTCGGCTGTCCGCCATGCAGAGCGGGTCTAACGCGTGTATATACGAACGTGCGACACCCTATTGAACTCGTCACACGACGGGGTACCGGAGAACGTGTACGCTGGTGATCTGTCGCCAAACTCTGTAGTGCCTCCTCCTTTTCGTACTCCCGAACCTGCATCGCTACAGTCACTGTGTGCGGAGGTTTCACCTGAGTACCACATTTTTACGTACGTCGCTCGTCCTCGATTCGTCAATAGCGGCACTGTATGTTTGTGTAATTCCACGCTGTTTACGTTAACGCTGCCAAGACGGTAATGTTTTACACTTCGGAAGACGGCCGATGCTATATCAGTCATCATATATACGTAATATATATATTATACAAAGTAGTTGTTGAATGAATATTGAAGAAAATTGGTAGTATAAAAATTTAAAAATGATAATAATATTTTATAATAATTATATTAATTGTTAAAATAAATATGTCGTGTACATAATTATTTTTACGAGTACATACTATTACATACTATTATATTATTATTTATTTGGTTATTTTAGCTTTAAATACAAGAGTTATTAGCTATAGATAGTTACTAAACAATATCAATTATATATTAATTATTCATTACCATGGAAACCTGTTGGCGGTTTAAAAAAAAACTAATTTTATGTATATTTAAGAGAGTAAAAATGTGTTAGATTTGAGGAACATGTTGGCAATAGCAGAAGAAAATTCTTTATTGCCCCTGGGAATCTTGAAAAAAGCGCTTTTTACCAATTAAAAAAATTGAAAAATGTCCGTAATGTACGCGTTAATAACAATAATTAATGAAACACTGATGTCCCAGTTAGGATTTTTTATAATTTCATTATTAAATTCACACATTGTGTACTAATGTGTATAAATAAAAAACATTTAAAAATGCATGTATAATGACAAAATTGTCGTTTTGATATTAAAATAAAAATACTACTTTTGTAGGCTCATTTCTCAATAGCGTTACTATGCCTCTGGCTATATACCTATTTAATACTTATAGTGCTTTAATAGTCAGCATTATTTATTTTTTTGTTTGTTGGCTATAGATATAATTGTAAACTATATTTATTCATGTTTTATATTATAATTTATAATATAAAACATAAATATAAATATAATTTTGCTGGCTAAATTACCGACACAACAGTTATCAATCAATACGATTGTATAAATATTTAAAATCGATTGCAGTTCAAATATTTAAAATAAAATATTTGTACATCATTGAATAAATATATATATTTTTTAATTGTAATCGAAATATTTAATACTGATTAATAAACATTTAAATAAATATATTTGTTTTTCACTAATTCAAAAATGTTTAATTTCAAGTAAAAATATATTTAAATAATTAATAATAAATATTAAAAAGGTTGGCAAGTGATATGGGTCATCACTCTGCAGTGTGACTACAGTCTATACTATACTATATTAGATATGCATCTAGAGGTGTCACTAAGAAGATACAATGGGGATCAATGTGGGCAATTGGTATCAAATTATATATTATTTGTTTTTTTTTTTGTTAAATGTATGCTCTTATAATTACCCCATAAATTGCCCCTCTCCCCGTTTAGGACCTCTGTTTCCGCCCTTGATTGTCACTGTAATGGATTTTTTAAATTTGAATTAAATTATATGATATAAAACCAATCATCGTATATGAGTTTAATATCGAAATAGTTTTATGGCCTCGTGAAGCACTTCAACAATTTCGCGTACACAATACATCTGTCACCACCAAGAAGTTTGCAAATACACAATAAAAATGAAGTCAATATGATAAGCTAACGATTACTATAGATTATGACACAAATCGACCTTACCCATAATATTCATATAAGATAATCACTAACCTAACCTTTTAAATATATTATCATAATATTGTAAATTGTTATTATCATTAAGTTTTGAATATTTTTCATTATTCATTATCATTATATCGTATCACGACTACTTATTAATATTTTGTTTTTACTTTTGGAATTGTTTGTATTCTCGATACAATTCTTATTTCGGTATACTATTTATAATATTTTCTGTACTCCATATTCTCCTTCCATTCCGTGTCTCATAAAAACTATATAAATTACAGTCCACTATCACCGTACAGCTAGTGCCAAAACTGATTCAAGACGAGCAGTAACCACTATAGCCACAATCCATCGGCCGTGAGCGGACAATATAACATGGTGACATAAACTATTACGCCATCGACCTACCACGGCTCATCAGACCGGGTTGCCCTTCACACAAATCTATTTTATCGATATTTATAGATAAAATTAAAATAATTTAAATATAATGTTATTATTATTATTATTATTATTTGTATTTTGTTTTTAATTAATTATAATGTGTTCGAAGAATAAATTAAAAAATGTTAAGACACGTACACGCAACATTTATCACATGTCTTATAAGCACCTGGTTCCAAACTCGGTGTAGAAACACTGTCCGAACCGTTACTTATTTCCACCACGATGTGACCTATAATTCAGTTGTATACGGTGGATGTAAACATACGCTTCTGCGGGAGGAACAGGATCCATTGGTATACATCGACGAGACAGGTCATCGAGTCAATAATATATGTTCGAACTGGACAACGGCGCGTAGAACAGCGCAATCCTAATCGCTGCAGTTCCAATCGCCGGCTGTATTCCGGATGGTCTGGTATTTCCGGCGTGAATGTATTTGGTTTCCGCTCTGAAGCCGTCTGGTCGACTACGGAGAATCGGATAGATCTTTACCCGTTGAGCGTGGACGACGACGGATCGCGACGCAGTCTTTACGACGAGAACAGTGAAGATGTTTCCTCGGCAAACGTCGTGGCTGCAGTTGTCGCAGTGCTCGAACTCGTTGAGCTCGAAAT
The DNA here is from genome assembly GCF_003676215.2 of Rhopalosiphum maidis. NCBI lineage: Eukaryota > Metazoa > Arthropoda > Insecta > Hemiptera > Aphididae > Rhopalosiphum > Rhopalosiphum maidis. The sequence continues at coordinate 92,376,427 of NC_040877.1, forward strand.
GAGTTTGTTCGTGAATATTTGCGAAAGTGTCCGTTGAAGCTCACATTGTATATATGTCATCCATCCACGTGATCACTGCCGTCTGTCCTCGATCGACATAGTTGTCACTCGTCAGTAAACGACGCGACAGTGAACTGTCGAGCCCATAGCCGTCACCACCCGTCGTCCTTGTCCAATACGGGGAGCGTGTGCCTAGACTAGACAACGGAAATTTCGTGTTTTATAATAGTACATAATGTCTGTAGAATATAATAATCATAATAGTTTTAATTAAAACTGTCTTGAAAATATTCTATATAGTGTCTATTTTAGATTTTTTTAATATTATTAAAGTACACTGTAAGATTTTTTACATATTTTTAATATATTCAATACTTAACCTACAGTGCTCAAATCAAATTGGGCACTGTATACCCGGGCAATGTTAGCTTACTCCAAATTTGCCCTTGGAAATCGGGCATTGTGCACTTCTAACGCACGCAGCAACACAAGCGTACAGCGGAGCGTTTGATCCGCTCCCACGTAGACGCGAAACGCCTTCTACGGGTACTCGCCAAAACACGCACCTCCATACCCAACTCCTCTATCACCACCGGGCCTTCCACGTCATCACTTACTACGACGTATTGAACCAGTGGCAGTTGACCAATTTCTTTGTTGACCAACTTCACTGTGTCAATCTCTGGTGTATTAATAACGACGTCTTCTGGCTGACTCGTGCCATTTTGTAAGACTTCTACAATAATATCTTCGGACGACGTGTGTGTGTCAAATCTACCTCTGTTGTTCTCCACCCGTAGTCGCATCATTTTTTGAATAATATTTATAACACGTACCAATTGAATAGATACATCGTCTTCGGGATGATACCAAACCCTTCATTAATTCAGTCGAATTTTATAAAACAGAGTACTGTGTAAAGAGCCATTTTGTGTATAATATTAATATGTGACTTTATGGAGAGAAACAAATGATGTAAAACGTCTAGGACTATTGAAATGCAAATGAACCTCGTCGCCGAAAATTTTGAATATTACGACGGTTATTGAGTTGTTTGTATTGCTAGCCAGTAAGTACCTACGTTTATCAATCTAATCGGCCATTATATAGAAATAATGTTTTAAAACGACGATAATAATTTTTTTACTGTACTTTTAGGTGTTTTATTTTGTAATTATAATATTTCATTGCTTTTGATTGAACATGTAAATATTTTAAATGACATTAATAATACCTAAATTAACTTAACAAACTTAAACTTAAGTAGTTATGTAATGTCAGTGAGTTTAATATATTATTCGCGTTCGTACGTCGGTTATTCCCAAGGACTGTACAATAATATTTTATTATTAATATCATTATTTTATATCATCTGTGAGCTATTTCCGATCGATTGATTGGCAACGAAAATATAACATCATGACAATACGAATGTTTTGATATCGTTGTTGTTTGTTTATTTACCACAATATTTTAATTTCGAAAAAATCATTGACGATTTTGAATTTCTTAACCTAATATGTATATTAGGTTAGGTTATCTAGTTATCATGGGGGTTATCTCCCCACATTGGCTACTTTTATTATGTCTTTCAGAAAACAAATTATTAGACATTAGAGTTGTTACTAGTTATAAAGTCATTGCTATTGATTATTAGTAATAAGTTATTGCTTATAAATTATATTTATTATAATTATATACTATATGTTCTCTCATTCTCTGCCTACGTATTTAATTTTAAAAAGGAAAATTTTTTTTAAAACCTATTATTAAAAGGTCGGAAACATGGTTATTGCTGTATTTTTCTATGCAGATGTTTATTTAGATATAAGACCTAAATTATTGAGTTTTTTTAATATGTACTAATAACTAGTGTAGTAGAAATAGAATGTACTTTTTGATTGTACAAACATATTTTAGGTACTAAAAGATTTAATTTTAATGAACATAATTTGAAAATATATTTAATTATTAATTTTAGTTCAAAAAAGTAATACACACATCAATTTTTTTTTTAAGTTAATTTAATTATAATTAAGAATTTAAAGTTTTTTTTATATGACTTATATTTTTATTTTATTAAATCTGGTATTTTCTTAAAACATATATATCATCCTCATCGAAAATTTCCGGGCACCCCAATGTAACGTAGATGATTTTGTGATTATTTATTTTTTTCCTTTAATTTAAAAATGCATAGGTATAATATAATGCAACCGTCATGTATAATATAATTATTCAATTTTTTTTTTTTTACTCATATGTTCAAAAAATTGCATGTTATATCTTAAATTAACTTAATACACACCTATACACCACTTAATACATTTTTAATATAAAACTTACCTCATCTAATCCAATTATTTACTTTATCTCTTTTTATTATTGACACCTGTAAAACAATGGAATAAACAAATCACGTGCAAAATGAATTATAAAACTTATTTATTGGTAAAAATATGAAAACATCATACCTACTACTTGGTCATTTCATTACCTCAAAGAGACCAACCATCCGAATTAATTATATTAACGACCATTATATATTATTAATTGTTTACACCGAAGTCAATTTAGTTAGCTTTAACAAAATATTATTAATTATTCTTAAACAACAATTATGCTTTATTATATTGAAATAAGCCAATATTGTGTAATATATTACAAATATATATATATATATATATATTGTGTAATTGTAAGTCGTATTGTTGAACATAAAAATTATTTCATGTGCAGAAAGAATTCATTATTCTCGATATCATAAATTATTACACATTACACACATATAATACACGTAACAACATACAGATCTCTTGAGTTTCGACTCTTGACTATATTCTTGACATCATTCTCAACTTTATAATTGAGATTGTTATAATAAAATTATAGTAACGTACTCACAAGTCAAAACACGTTTATCAAGATTTTTATTATAGGTATTTACTATTTATTTCATATACGTTCATAGTTTTATACGAACTACATTATTGCAATTATAATAAAAAAAATATACTTTACTATATAATGTTATGAATTATTATAAGTTAACTAGAACTGTGGTTTTTTCTTTTTTAAAACTAATTTATGTACATGTTACGGTTTTCTTAAGTTTGCATTGTACATATTGTCTTCTAATTTGATCGTGATAATATCGAATCGTAGGAACACAACAACTGATTTAAATAGCACACATAAATATAGTATATAACAATTGTTTAAAATAATTATTACGGTTTATAGATATTGATTTTACCTGACGGGATAATTCATACGTTGATCACAGTCTTTGCAAGGCTTAATGTTTGATACCATTTGAGGTAGGTTTATCAAACAAATTCTGTAACGGTTTAAAAATAAGATAACTTAATAAGAATAATCGCGTATAAACTATAAGCTTAACTTATAGTCATAGTGGTAAGTATTATATATTAATTCAATACCTTTGCGGATAAGAAGTTATTAATTTATTAAATATTTATATATATATATATAATGTATTTATCTACTATTTAGTTATATACATACAAGGTTGTTCGTATAATTAGTACGTATATTTTGATTTTTTTCAGTGCTTGTAAATAGAATTTTAGGTGATTATATATTTTGGAAAAAATTTAAGTATAAGAACAGGAATAAAACTATGATTGTTTTTCAATTTTTTTTTTAGAAAATATTCTGCTCCAGAAGTTTGGAGTATGAAATAAAAATGATAATAATAATGTTTTTATTCAAAAAAGTAAAAAAGTTATAAGAGGATGTTAATAAAATAATGAAAACATAATTTTTGTTGATAAAATATGTGTTTTACTTTAAAATAGATTACCCGTGTAGATCTCAATTAAAAAATATACATTATTCACATACCTATAATTTACGAGTATCATGGCTGTTTAATTATTTCAATTAATCCATTAGTTTTATATAACTGTTTCAACAACTGAATACTGTACTCTTGATAAAATCTTTGATTAATGAAAATTTTCGATTATTTCTAAATTGTTAACAATGAATTACAGATTACAACAATCGAATTACGAAAAACCCTACTGTTAGTAAATAGAGCTATATAATACTATAGTATTTATATACTAAATAGTACGTCATCGCTTTCTACGGCGTCTTGAAAGAGTGGCAGTTGAACATTATCTGTGTCGACCAACTACACGGTCTCGATATCCGGTGTTTTAATAACTTCTTTATTAAAACACCGGGTATCTGGTTGACTACTCATGCCAATTTATAGTAATTTTTAATAATTAACAATTTATAATAACGAAAAACCCTACTGTTAGTACTATTTAGTATGTATAAGACGCAGAATACTAATTGCATGTCCATGTGAAATATCATACTTGTATAATAGTCATAATTGGTGTAAAAATTTAAATTGATAACAATATTCTTACCTATAAGTTTAATAAAGTTATTGGGTTAAATCAATCTGATTTAATAAATTGACTATTTGAACAAGTTCGATGGTTGTTATGTAATCGCTCATACAAAAACATCACAACGGCTCTGCACATTGCATGTATATAAAGGTGAAGACGTCTAGACAAGTATAATATGTATCTAAATTCAGTTGCGTTTGCGGGAGGCGACGGAACAACAACATGTGCTATACCAACAATCGGAGACGTTCGCACACAATATACGTGTCGGTGTAAGTGACAGTAGTAGTTATAGTATCAGTGTATGTGTCGACTGAGATATAGCACCGGCCGGCATCATCTGAAGTGTAAATTATAGTATTTTTTGATAACGGCGTAAGCTACGTACAGTTGTACAAAGACACAATATGTCGCTGTCGACGATACAGTATTTGACGAACCGACGACGTACGTAACCTTGTGGTTGTCAGTCGAAGACGTCGCATAGGACCACTGTAGCCATGCGGAGTCGGGTGTATGAGAATGAGGAGGCACTGCGGAGTTTGGCGATAAATCACCAACGCACGTTCTCCGGCACCACGTCGTGTAACGGGTTCACGGGTGTCGATTATGGACGCGTTTACAATCGTGTGGACCGACGTCGAGTGGGACCGAAGTGGAAGACGATACTGCCGCAACGACACTAATAGCGGTTATGGCTATTGTTACCGAATTACGGCGAGAGCTTGACAATTTATCGTTACGGAAAAATGCGACCGACTGCTTATGATGGTCACGAAACGTCATAAACAACGGTGTAGTAATTACGAGACTGCATTGCGCGTATATAGGTAACAACAAACGGTACAGAAGTTGGTGTGGCGGCGATGGAACAACCGGCGAAGAAGCAGGACAATAATGATAAAATACTGAAGCGTTTAATACCGAGTAGGTGTCATGAAGTGGTGGTACATTCGGACGCATTTCATAATAATGTATAAAAACGGGCCGGTATACGACGTATACTGCTGACAAATGGCCGAACGCAATCGGACACGCATATAATAGGGCGACCGATAAAGAAGCCGATCGAAATCGCAAATGGTATGAAGTAAAAAAATATAAATAAATTAATATCGTGTGATATAGGATTACGGTTACTCACAACCAATGGTCAACATGTTTTTGAGTGTTGCAGTGACGACGTCTAGTTCCGGTGGCATGACGGTACTGAACGAGATCCATGTATATTATATATATATATATCCTAACTGTGGCAGTGACGACGATATACATAAATTTATTATATATCAAAATATCGCAATGACATAAAATTACATCACTGAAATCGTGTCATGGACTAAACGAGTAAACCGATCCGACTTAGCACCGTTTATGACGAGTGTTTAGTTGTGAGGCGTCGTCCGGAAAAAGTGCATATTACATGGCGGTATTGACAACGTAACTGATGTGTCACCGATAAAAGGCGGCCTACGCACAAGCGATCGTATAATATAGGCGATGATGGAAAAGCAATGGGAACACCAAAACGAGTGGTACATCGTCGGGCGACTATGTATTTATATAAACATACATATATATATAATATTATATATATTCAATGATTGTAGCATATACCTGTTACATTTTACACAAATGCTTATATATGCATATATTAATTTAATAATTTGATATTCTAATTTCTTATGTTATTTTATAAAATAATATATTATTTACTATAACTTATAACTCACCGGTCCATAAGGGTTTGTAGGAACTTTACCTGTACGAGTTACTTTCGAACACTTTCAACGAAATTTGATTTATTTATTCTTAAAATGGTTTAATCATTACCGTATTAAATAATTTCAGATTTAGATAATTGTAGTTTAGTTTTGGTTCATAGTATACTCGCATGAGTTTGACTATTCAAAGGCGTAAGATTGTAAGTGAAATTGGGTGGGCGTTGCCAAATTTTTAACTAAACAAAAGTGAAGTTAAATCATATTTATTTTTAATATTTAAATACAGATTCAAATACATTTATGCAGAAACTATGAACGATAAATATTAAAAAATGTTATTAATGATAAATATACTTGGATGTCAGTGGATGCAGTAAAATTATTCCATGCTTCTCAATTCTCCCTTCTTTATAAATTGGATCTTCAATAATAATACTATTGTAATTCGTTATTGATTTCTTTGTAAAAATTGGTTAAAGCTTCTGTTGAGATTATTTGTCTTTTGTATTTACTATCTGACTTATTATTGAAATCCAAATCGTGCTTTCCATCACTGCAATTATTAATTAAGTTATTGAAATTCATACAATTAATCACATTATACATAATTAAAGTTATTATATATAAATTTAAACAAATAAATTGCTTTACACGTAAAACTCAGAAGCTAGTTATCTCTCGATGTTTCTCAATACTGATTGTTGAACCTAGTTTGCTGCATTATCTTTTAAATATATCTCTTGCAATAAGCTTTGAAAAATTTCTAACGATTTTAAAGAGTCGTTAATTTCTAATAATTGATTTTATACTCAAAAATAAAAAATATAACAGTATATGTCACATTTATTTATATATATGTATCTATTTGCGACACAAAAACCAATCTAACCAACAAAACTATAATAAAATAATTATACAACGAATTAAATCAATACTTATACGTCATGCATACTTATTGGCTGTATCGAAGTGGAGATAAGAGAATTATTATAAAATCTAGTTAAATGTCACATAAGTAGTTAGAATTTAATTTAAGTATGATGAAAACTCGACTGCAGTGTAAAAAATGTTACCGATGGCGAAAAGAGAGCGAGAAAATGTTGCGTTATTGAGAGACGTACAGCAATGAATGTACAGATGCAGATCCACGACCACCATCATCGAGATAAATCAAATATATTTAATATAATCAAAGCGCCAAAGCGGTACTGCGGAGTGAGTTTAAATAACATTATTATTTATACTGATATACATGATATTTTTGTATGAGCCATAAAAATTATAATCATAACAAAATTATTTTGTAGTTTCAAATTTGTAAAAATGATTTTTTTATATTCTTTAATATATAGTTCTTGTTGGCAATGATTATTCATAAATATTAATCTGAGTATTACATATTATGAAATAAAAAAATTACTCACATTTTACTTTCATAACAAATATATAATAAATCATAAATTAAATAACTAATATATTATAGTGGACTATGTTGTAGATAATTAATATGAATGATATAAATCATTAACTAAATTAATAACTTTAAGTTCGTTGAATAAGATACAGTAATAATAATGAAAAATTATGTTTAACAGCGGTATTTAAAGGATTAATCAGTAAGTACAAAACAAAACCACGTATCGAGGAGCAATTTAGTAAACCAGTATTACTATAAAGTAATTTACGTACATTGTTTAGTATCAACAGCACACTGGTGTCTATATTCCAAATTAGTATATTGCGTTCTAAACTTTATTTTACACATACCTCCACACACGATCATTTGGGTGTGCCTACACATTTTGTAAAAGTGTTGGAATATATTAAATTATTTTGCTGATATTAATACTATAATAAATACATATTATTAATATTTTAACTATTTGAAATTTATAAAAATAAGTTAAATCATACACAGGTTATTTTGTTATCATTGTATAATCAATGACCTATTTTTAGAATTAAGAGTATTTTATAAATAGTTTTTCAATACAACATACACTTTTATTGTGACCTGTGACTAGGTACATAGGTGATATGGGAAAATAGTTGTACCGGGAATGTATTTTCATTACTCTTAATGCCAAAGTAAAAATTTAACTGATTTTAGTATTCTAAAATCAGTGTTTTTTTTTTATCAAATAATATTATGCCTCTTTTGTAACCGGACCGATGTATGTTCTTGATGTTCTTTGTACAATATTTTGGTAACTATTAGTACATATTATTAAACTAAATAAGTATTGAAATTACTTTAATTTCCGTTGAAGCTCACATTGTATTCATGTCATCCACCCACATGATCACCGCCGTCTATCCTCGATCGATATAGTTGTCACTCGTCAATAGTCGATGCGACAGTAAACAATAGAGCCCATCGTCGTCACCACCCGCCGTCCATGACCAATACGGGGAGCGTATACCAAGACTAGATAACGACACTGTTTGTGTATTACAGACTATAGTACCTAATAATTGTAGAATATGATAATCATAATATTTTAATTATACTGTAATAAAATATTTTACATAGCATGTATTTAGATTTTTTTATTTTATTTAAGTACCCTGTAAGATTTATATAATTTTTATTAAATCAAATATTTAACCTACAGTGCTGACATCGAATTGGCACTGTTTACAATGCCCGGACAATTATTTCACTTTGCCTTTTAAAATCGGGTAAGTGCAAAAAAGTCCGAATTCTTACTTTGCCCGTAACATAAATACGTAAATTATTTCACTCGACAGGGGAATTCTTTGATTTTCTGACCAAATACCTGTCCATCAGTCCCATTAAACTGCTGCTACATTGCTACACTTGTTAATACCTATATCTGGTTGTATATTTTTTTCATTGGTTTCAAATTGTTTTCGGGTGTATTCTTACAAGTAGTGTTCTTTTTGATAGTTTATAACACTTACCAATTGAGTAGATCAACATGGATGATGCTAATGCCGTTATTAATAAATTCGAATATTATAAGACAGCTACTTTAATATTAATATTAATATTTGGCTTAATGTGGAGAAAAAGTAATATCGATGTTAAACGTTAGGACTGTTGAAATGAAAATAAACTCGAAATAAATTTCATCCTCATAGGCACCGAGAATTTCGAACATTTTCCATGCGACGGTTATTGCGATGTTTGTATTATTAGCCAGCAGATACCTACGTTTATCATCCTATTCGGCCAGTAGATATAATTTTTTTAATGACGAATTGATTTGTACTGTACTTTTAAGTGAGTTTTTTATTAATTATAATATTTCACTAATTTCGATTGAACTATACATACTATACATACATTGAAACATTTTAAATCACATTAGTATGTATCGAAATTATATTATTGACATACATACACCTTCCTACTCACCAAACATACACTAGAACTCACTTATCTTGCTCAGGGACCTCTTCAACTTTTTTGAGTTACTATATTATAATTCTCCTTAATCACACAGGTGAGTAATAGCACAATGCCAAGTATTTCGATTACCCACAAGTACACGGTCTATTATTGTTGTGACAATGTGACATTTATATTTTATGATTAGAACACATATATTAAAACAAAAAAACAGATTGTTGATTCAAATGACAATATTATTATATGTTTAACTTAATAAACGCTCGAACAACTGTCAACCAACAACAGTGTGCTTGTGCAAGTCTCGTGATCCTGCATTCCTGCGGATGCCACCGGTTGGTTACTGATGGCTTTTGACACGTTATACTATTTTTCCTTCGGAGACAACAACGGGTCGAGACGCACACACATGTCACCAGCTATCGCGATATACCGGCAATTATTCGTCGGTGGGGACGGTCCGTCGGGTCGAGGTGACGCTCTCCTGTACAAGGTGTACGTCGGTCAATTGCCGATCGCTACGAAAATCGCCCGTGACTCGGCGAAAGACGCGGTGGGCTCGCACACCACGACGCTGTGTTGCGTGTCCAACACGACTGCCGGCAGATCGGTAAATCTCACTTCGTCGTCGTCGGGTTGTACGTTCTGCAAGTGGTAGCCGTTGACGATCACCGAACCTCGCGCGTACGTTTCGAACCTACCTAACCTTCGATCTTGCACTGCATGAAATACGGGCAACCAATCTTGTTCGACACTGTCGTTGGTGTGCTTCTACTTTGTAATGCCGACATCAGACACTAAGTAGAACAAAACTATATTTATTTTAATATCGAATTATATGAAAGTTTTTTTGTTTTTTTTTCGACAATAAGTATCGAGATAAGGCATACGTTATAAATTAAATAATTTTGATAATTGTATTGATATTATGATCTAATAAAATCTAAGTTTATGCGAGGTACTTATGACTAATATAATAACGATTTAAAATCATATAAGTTGTATTTGCCTTCATCTTTAAGTGTTAGACAATTTGTTTAAAGTGTCGTGCAATGTTTATACTTTATTCTGCATATTAATTCTAATAATAATGTTTTATTATGCGATTATTATTTAGATATTATACAACACTAAGTTTATAAAATATATCCTCATGACTTATGTATTTTGGTAGTATCCGGAGTCCAGACATGGTTAACTCGCTATTACATTGAGTCGTTTGATTTGTACCTCTTTACTTACGGTACTCTCCGATTGTTTTAACTTATTAAATACATATACAACACATAATGACTAACGGAAATTAGATATAAATGAAACTACGGATAATCTATGGCATAACACAGTGACACGGAAGGGACAAGTTTAAAAAGAATAAAAATTATACGGCACTAGTCACCTCGAAATAATATTCTCTTTAGTCTTGGCCGGTCGGAGGTGGAAGAATATCGTGAGCCTTTTTTTTTATTACTGTGCGTAACGATAGTAACGGACGGCAAACAGATGCGGTGTGCGATGTTATTGTGCGCGATGTTATTGGTGATTAACATGCGATTAAAGTGCTGCGGAATCGGCGATCACCGGCGACATAACTCGGACATCAATATCCGATGACAGGAAATACGAGGCAGCAAGTACAGCATCGCACAGGTTCTGGTAATGGATTATAATTATCGCCTCGGCGGTCATGTCTCCCATAAATGATATGTCTTTAATAAATGTCTATATTATTATGTCTGCATCCGGTCGCCGTCGATGTCCGCGCATCAACATCGTACCCGGAAATTCTTGATCGGCACAGCCGAAAGTTATATTCCAACCAAATCACCCCGCACAGTCTCTGTCAATTAATATGAGACTATTTATCGTTTACCGCTGTCCGCTGTCTGACTCGTCAGTACTACTGTCCGCTGTCCATTTCACCATTGCCGCTATCCTCAGTTCCACGATATGTTATATAATTGGTGCTTTCGGTGATTAATGATCTGCATGTGTACATCAATTATTATTATTTTCGTTAGTGTTGCTTGTACTGGTTATAATATTGCATTATAATATAATATCTATATACATTAGAATCTGCTTAATTAGGACACATTGGGCATATTAACCGAATAACTAACAAATCGATACATGTCCGGACTATGCTAATCTTTCCTTATCATTATTGTCCCTTTTATGTGGTGTCCCAAAATAAGTGGATTCTACAGTATATATAGATAATTTGAATACGACAAAGAATGTATTTAATGTTACTGTTTTTATAATGCATGTATCATGTAACTACGACAAAACATAGTGGAATTAATGACAATTAATTTATTCTGTGGCTTTATTTCTGTGGAGTGTTAATTCGTATTAATTTTAATAATATTAAAGTTTGTCAAGTTTCTTCTGAATCACTTCATGTTAGGGATAAGGTGAAATTAGTAACGGCACAGTAAACTTTTCTAAACCGAGTTTGATATTAGCTCGTAAGGGTCATATTTAAGTAATAAATGATACGTTTATGCCGTTTACGTTATTCTTTCGTTTCTTACCACCCGCTGAAATATACGTCGATATTATGACCTGCAGTGTCCAAATCCTTTGAGCTAAATTAATGCATAAATTTAAATTCGGAGCAGAGTGATGATTTCATAGTCACATTTGGCTATACCCTTGTCACGCCACTGGCTATATACATGTTTAATACTTTATAGTACTTTGGTGTTTAGTAATTAGTATTATTTCTCATCAACGTATGTTGGCAATGGATATAACGTAAAACGTATAATATTTATTAATTTTTATATTATAATTTATGATAAATGCTTATAAAATAATACGCTAACTAAATAATGTTTTTTTTGTTTTCTTTAAATAAATATAATGAACTTATAAACTACATACCTATTAAACTGTTTATTTTTTATTATTGTAAATAATATACTTTACATCAGTTTTGATTATAATTATTATTGTACTTAATTAAATTGAGTTTTAAAACCGTTCTATAAAATAATTACAAATATTTAAAACCGTAATTTTAGAATCGTTCATTGAATATGTTTTAGTTTTATTCACGTAGATTTGTCAATGCTTGTCACAAAAAGTTTTAAATTATTTTGTAAAATCATAAGTTTATTATTAAACACTATTTTGATGATCTCATTTTCAAATAAAAAAAAAGATATATTTTTGTTCCTAATACTTATAAGTTATTACACTTAATCAATATTTGAACTTAGCAGTTTATGTAAAAGCAAAAATAATCTACTCATAAAATTTGTTGTATTGGAAAACTATTTATAAAATACCCTTAATTCTGAAATACGTCATTCATTATACAATGGTAACTAGGTGAGAATTATTACATAATCAGTCAAATACAATAATAAATTTTCAACACTTATTACAAAAATATGTGCTAAATTGTATATCTGTCTCTATGACTACATGAGAAAACGTATGAATTAATTGAATTAATTAATTTATTAAATGTTGTGGTTCAATACATTTTTAGGTTTACTTAAGTTTATGCAATCGTCCGACAACTATGACACTTTTGAATGTTGTTGTATGACCTAATATGTTATTCATGTACAAGTATTTTAGTATAAAGAATAGAGAATAGAGAATAGATCCTATAGAAGAGATCCGAACCTAACTAGGTACTAGAGCCAATTATATGCTTAAAAATATTAAAATTGAATATTTTAATGTTATTATAATAATATATTATTATATTCAACAAATAAACAATAGAGAGATGACTATGTTATCGGGAAAAATTGTTTTTATTAAGTTTATGTAAACACCGTGCTATATTTTAATATATAAGTATTTTATAAAATGTATAGATGGATAGTATTTGTTTTAAGTAACTCTTGTTTTTTTCAATTAAAAGATATTTATAACTTTTTATTCCTATTTAATATTTGAAAAAAAAATCTATATTTATTTATATTTAAACATTTTAAACATACCTATATGTTTAAACCATATTTAATATACTTATTATAATCTTATGTTATTATTCATATTACCTATTATATAATATCTTGTTATTGATAATCAATATTTATATATTGTTATTTT
>NC_040877.1:92390100-92449278 GCF_003676215.2 Rhopalosiphum maidis
CAGCGGACAGCGGTAACGATTAATAGTAGAGGCGCGTTCGACTTTGATAGTGTCATATTAATTGGCAGAGACTGTGCGGGGTGATTTGGTTGGAATATAACTTTCAGCTGTGCCGATTAAGAATATCCGACGATGTTAATGCGCGGACATCGACGGTGACCGGATGCAGACATAATATTATAGACATATATTAAAGACATATCTTTTATGGGAGACATGACCGACGAGGCGATATTATAACCCATTGCCAGAACCTGTGCGATGCTGGACTAGCTGCCTCGTATTTTCTGTCATCGGATATCGACTTCCGAGTTATGTCGCCGATGATCGCACTTTATTCGCATGTTAATCACCAATGTAATCGCGCACAATAACATCGCACACCGCATCTGTTGCCGTCCGTACTAATCGTTACGCACAGTAATAAAAAAAAAAAGGGCTCATGATATTCTTTCAACCTCCGACCGGCCAAGACTTAAGAGAATATTATATTTCGAGGTGACAAGTGCCGTATACTTTTTATTCTTTTTATCCTTGTCCCGTCCGCGTACACTGTGTTATGACATAGATTATTTGTAGTTTCATTTATATCTAATTTTTTGTTAGTCATTATGTGTTGTATATGTATTTAATAAGATAAAGCACTTGGAGAGTACCATAAGTAAAGAATGGCAAAATAAACGACTCAATGTAATAGCGGGTTAAGCAATGTCTGGACTCCGGATACTACCAAAATACATAAGTCATGAGGATAGACTTTATAAACTTAGTGTTGTATAATATCTAAAGAAAAATCGCATAATAAAACATTATTATTAGAAATTATATGCAGAATAAAGTATAAACATGGCACGACATTCTAAACAAATTGTCTAAAACTTAAAGATGAAGGCAAATACAACTTATATGATTTTTAAATCGTTATTATATTAGTCATAACTACCTCGCCTAGTTGAATTAGATCATAATATCATTACAATCATCAAAAGTATTTAATTTATAACGTATGCCTCATCTCGATACTTATTGTCGAAAAAAAACAAAAAAAAATTATCGTATAATTCGATATTAAAATAAATATAGTTTTGTTCTACTTAGTGTCTGATGTCGGCATTACAAAGTAGAAGCAAATTGACGACGGTGTCGAACAAGATTGGTTGGGCGGATTCAATGCGGTGCACGATCAAAGGTTAGGTTCGAAATAAACGCGAGAAGTTCGGTGATCGTCAACGGCCACCACTTGCAGGATGTACAACCCGACGACGACGACGTGCGATTTACTGATCTGCCGGCAGTCGTGTCAGTCACGCAACACACCGTCATGGTGGGCCAGCCCACCGCGTCTGTTTCCGAGTCACGGGCAATTTTCATAGCGATCAGCAATTGACCGACGTACACCTTGTACAGGAGAGCGACGCCTCGACCCGACGGTCCATCCCCACCGACGAACTATTGCCGGTCTCTCGCGATAGCTGGTGATATGTGTGTGCGTCTCGACCCGTTGTTATCTCCGAAGGAAAATTCAGTACGACGTGTCGAAAGCCATCAGTAACCCGCCGGTGGCATCCGCAAAAATGCAGTATCGTGAGACTTCCACAAGATCACTGTTGTTGGTTGACAGTTGTTCGACCGTTTATTAAGTTATAACATATTATAATATTGTCAATTGAATCAACAATCTGTTTTTTTTGTTTTAATATTATGTGTTCTAATCATAAAATATAAATGTCACATTGTCACAACAATAATAGACCTTGTACTTGTGGGTAATCGAAATTCTTTGTATTGTGCTATTACTTACCTGTGTGATTAAGGAGAATTATAATATAGTAACTCAAAAAAGTTGAAAGAGTCCCTGAGCAAAGTTAGTGAGTTTTAGTGTATGCTTGGTGTGTAGGTAGGTGTATGTATGTCAATAATATAATTTAGGTATCTACTAATGTGATTTAAAATGTTTCAATGTATGTTTAGTATGTATAGTTCAATCGAAATTAGTAAAATATTATAATAAATAAAATACTCACTTAAAAGTACAGTACAAATCCAATTCGTCCTTTAAAATAATTATATCTACTGGCTGATTAGGATGATAAACGTAGGTATCTGCTGGCTAATAATACAAACATCGCAATAACCGTCGCATGGAAAATGTTCGAAATTCTCGGTGCCTATGACGGATGAAATTTATTTCGAGCTTATTTTCATTTCAACAGTCCTAGACGTTTAACATGATTACTACCTTTTCAACACATTAAGCCACATATTAATATTAATATTAAAGTAGCTGTCTTATAATATTCGACTTTATTAATAACGGCTTTAGCATCATCCATATTGATATACTCAATTGGTAAGTGTTATAAACATTATTCAAAACATGATGCGACTATGCATGCAGAACAACAGCCGTAATAGATCCGACGTACATCAAACGTTGTTCGAAGATATTAAAATTGTAGAAGTCTAAGGTGCGGCAAAATTCAAGTTTGATAGGTGTGTTTAAACACTCGAGCCGGGCCTTATTGCACTTAGGTTAATAAAGGTAATGGCTGTACTGCACTCATTAAAAAAAAAGGTAAAGATCGAACTTCACTCTGGTTCAAAAAGCAGTGGAATTCTACACTGCCGTCAGTGTACCAATACATTGTAATGCTGACATCAGACTATCAGAGTCTAAATAAAACAATATCATATTTATTTTAATATCAAATAACATATTAAGTTCCTACTTATGTAACTATACTACCTCGCAGTCATTTTTCGACAATAAGTATCGTGTTAAGGCAAACATTATAAATTAAATAATTTTAATGTTGTATTGATATTATGATTTAACTAAATCTAAGTAACGACACTAGGTACTCATGATTTATATATTAACGATTTAAAAATCATATAAATTGTATTCGCTGTCATATTTAAGGTTTAGAAAATTTGTTTAGAATGTCGTACCATGTTTATACTTTATTCTGGATATTAATTCTAATAGTAGTTTTTGTTATGCTATCGTTATTTTGATATTATAAAACACTAAGTTAATAAAATATATTATTCTCATGGCATGTATTTTGTTAGTATCAAGACTTTACTTAACTCGCTTATACATTGAGTCCGATTTGCGTACCGATTGGCCCACAAATCAATTTACTGACACCCGATATACCGACACACTATATTATGATGAATTATACTTACTGATTAAACTATATCATTTTTTATTGTTTTAAATTATTTGTATAATTCACGAATATTGTTCAAGTCAAATATTAAAACTATAAATTAACATTATTTATACAGCTTCTGTATAAATGAAAATGAATCATTATTGCATTTAAGTGTTCCAAAATACAAATCGTACCATTTGTAACTTAAATTATAATTTAAAATGATACAAAATAATGTATTATTATATATCATAAACACTTTACCTATATTTTGAAAATGATAACCTTTTTTCTTATTGTCTATATTTAGTTTTAATCTTCGGTGGTCTATTGCAGTTTTTTTGCAAGTTTGTTTGTTAGTCAGATTATAATTTTTATGGCTCATACAAAAATATCATGTATATCAGTATATATAATAATGTTATTTAAACTGACTCCGCAGTACCGCTTTGGCTGCTTTGATTATATTAAATATATTTGATTTAACTCGATGATGGTGGTCGTGGATCTGCATCTGTACATTCATTGCTGTACGTCTCTCAATAACGCAACATTTTCTCGCTCTCTTTTCGCCATCGGTAACATTTTTTACACTGCAGTCGAGTTTTCATCATACTTAAATTATATTCTAACTACTTATGTGAGATTTGACTAGATTTTATGATAATTTTCTTAACTCCACTTCGATACAGCCAATAAGTGTGCATGACGGATTAGTATTGATTTAATTCGTGGTATGATTAATTTTATTATAGTTTTGTTGGTTAGATTGGTTTTTGTGTCGCAAATAGATACATTTATATATATATATATAAATGTGACATTTACTGTTATATTTTTTATTTTTGAGTATATAAATCAATTATTAGAAATAACGACTTTTAAAATAGTTAGAAAATTTTCAAAGCTTACTGGAAGAGATATTTAAAAGATAATGCAGCAAACTACGTTCAACAATTAGTATTGAGAAACATCGACCACATGTACTACTTGTAAGAATACACCGGGAAAGCTGAGTAAAATAAACAAACAGATATAGGTACTAAAGAGCGATACCACAATCTTAAAATGTTATCAAGGCTAAATAGTAAATATGGATTGGATGTTATAGTAGTTGGTAATGAAGGTGGTTTGCACCAAATATTCTTAAAGCAAAGCACGTTTGCGTTTAATTTAAACAGCTATAAAAACGCTAGATATATGGGAAAAATTAAAATTGAAATGGACGTACTGATTCTGAGTTTTTACGTGTAAAGCAATTTATTTGTTTAAATTATAATAAAAGTATAGATAATATGATTTGTTTGAAGATTTAAATCGTTTAATGTTTAATAAGTATTTAAAAAATAACTATCGTGTCACATGTAACCATATTTAGGAAATTACAATTTTATTGTGATTTGCATTATTGAGAGACAGCAGCCACTAATAGGTGGTCATAATAATAATACAGTAAACGAACACGTTTTACTATCCATTGTTAGAGTTGTATACCGCGGATGCTTTGTACAGTATGAATAAACCGGAAAATATATTTTACATGATAAGATGACACATTAGAGCATAACATTTGCACTCTGAAAAACGAGTATACTATTAACCAAAACTAAACTACAATAAGCTAAATCTTAAATTATTTAATATGGTAATGATTAAACCATTTTAAGAATAAATAAATCAAATATTCGTTGAAAGTGTTCGAAAGTAAATCGTACAGGTAAAGTTACTACAAACCCTTATGGACCGGTGAGTTATAAGTTATAGTAAATAATATATTATTTCATAATATAATATAAGAAATTAGAATATTAAATTATTAAATTAATATATGCATATATAAGTACTTGTATAAAATGTAACAGGTATATGCTACAATCATTGAATATATATATATGTTTATATAAATGCATAGCCGCCCGACAAAGTACCACTCGTTTTGGTGTTCCCATTGCTTTTCCATCATCGCCTATATTATACCGATCGTTTGTGCGTAGGCCGCCGGTGACACATCATTTACGTTGTCAATACCGCCATGTAATATGCACTTTTTCCGGACGACGCCTCACGCCTAAAACACGCGTCATAACGGTGCTAACTCGGATCGGTTTACTCGTTTAGTCCGTGACACGATTTCAGTGATGTAATTTTATGTCACTGCGATATTTTGATATATAATAAATATATATATATATATATCGTCGTCACTGCCACGGTTAAGATATATATATATATATATATAATATACATGGATCTCGTTCAGTACCGTCATGCCACCGGAACTAGACGTCGTCACTGCAACACTCAAAAACATGTTGACCATTGGTTGTGAGTACCCGTAATCCCATATCACACGATATTTGATTTATTTATATTTTTTTACTTCATACCATTTGCGATTTCGATCGGTTCTTTATCGGTCGCCCTATTATATGCGTGTCCCATTGCGTTCGGTCATTTGTCAGCAGTATACGTCGTATACCGGCCCGTTTTTATACATTATTATGACGTGCGTCCGAATGTACCACCACTTCATGACACCTACTCGGTATTAAACGCTTCAGTATTTTTATCATTATTTTCCGGCTTCTTCGACGGTTGTTCCACCGCCGCAAGCTAACTTCTGTACCGTTTGTCGTTACCTATGTACACGCAATGCAGTCTTGCTCTTACTACACCGTTGTTTATGACGTTTCGTGACCATCATAAGCAGTCGGTTGCATTTTTCCGTAACGATTAATTGTCGAGCTATCGCCGTAAATCGGTAACAATAGCCATAACCGCTATTAGTGTCGTTGCGGCAGTATCGTCATCCACTTCGGTCCCACTCGACGTCGGTCCACACGATTGTAAACGCGTCCATAATCGACACCCGTGAACCCGTTACACGACGTGGTGCCGGAGAACGTGCGTTGGTGATTTATCGCCAAACTCCGCAGTGCCTCCTCATTTTCGTACCCCCGACCCCGCATAGCTATAGTGGTCCTATGCGACGTCTTCGACTGAGAACCACAATTTTACGTAAGTCGTCGGTTCGTCAAATACTGTATCGTCGACAGCGACATATTGCGTCTTTGCACAACTGTACAACTGCACGTAGCTTACGCCGTTATCAAAAAATACCATAATTTACACTTCGGATGATGCCGGCCGGTGCTATATCTCAGTCACCACATACACTGATACTATAACTACTACTGTCACTTACACTGACACGTATATTGTGTGCGTACGTCTCCGATTGTTGGTATAGCACAGGTTGTTGTTCCGTCACCTCCCGCAAACGCAAAATGAATTTAGATACATATTATACTCGTCTAGACGTCTTCACCTTTATATACATGCAATGTGTCAACGGTCTAGTATTCATTAAACCTTCATCCAGAGCCGTTGTGATCTTTTTTGTATTAGCGATTACATAACAACCATCGAACTTGTTCAAATTGTCAATTTATTAAATCAGATTGATTTAACCCAATAACTTGTATTAAACTTATAGGTAAGAATATTGTTATCCAGAGTATTTACTAGACTTTAATTTTAATTTTAATTTTTACACCAATTATGACTATTATACAATTATGATATTTCACATGGACATGCAATTAGTATTCTGCGTCTTATACATACTAAATAGTACTAACAGTAGGGTTTTTCGTTATTATAAATTGTTAATTATTAAAAATTACTATAAATTGGTATGAGTCAGCCAGATATCCGGTGCTTTAATAACTTCTTTATTAAAACACCGGATATCGAGACCGTGTAGTTGGTCGACACAGATAATGTTCAACTGCCACTCGCTCAAAACGCCGTAGAAAGCGATGACGTACTATTTAGTATATAATACTATAGTACTATATAGAACTATTTACTAACAGTAGTGTTTTTCGTTATTCGATTGTTGTAATCTGTAATTCATTGTTAACAATTTAGAAATAATTGAAAATTTCCATTAATCAAAGATTTTTATCAAGAGTACAGTATTCAGTTGTTGAAACAGTTATATAAAACTAATGGATTAATTGAAATAATTAAACAGCCATGATACTCGTAAATTATTGGTATGTGAATAATGTATATTTTTTAATTAAGATCTACACGGGTAATCTATTTTAAAGATAAACACATATTTTATCAACAAAAATTATGTTTTTATTATTTTATTAACATCTTCTTATAAGTTTTTTACTTTTTTGAATAAAAACATTATTATTATCATTTTTATTTCATACTCCAAACTGCTGGAGCAGAATATTTTCTAAAATAAAAATTGAAAAAAAAATAATAGTATTATTCCTGTTCTTATACTCAATTTTTTTCCAAAATATATAATCACCTAAAATTCTTTTTACAAACACTGAAAAATATCAAAATATTCGTACTAATTATACGAACAACCTTGTATGTATATAACTAATTAGTAGATAAATACATTATATACATATATTTAATAAATTAATAACTTCTTATCCGCAAAGGTATTGAATTAATATATTATACTTACTACTATGACTATAAGTTAAGCTTATAGTTTATACGCGGTTATTCTTATTAAGTTATCTTATTTTTAAACCGTTACAGAATTTGTTTGATAAACCTCGTCAGGTGAAATAAATATCTATAAACCGTAATAATTATTTTAAACAATTGTTATATACTATATTTATGTGTGCTATTTAAATCAGTTGTTGTGTTCCTACGATTCGATATTATCACGATCAAATTAGAAGACAATATTTACAATGCGAACTTAACAAAACCGTAACATTTACATAAATTAGTGTTAAAAAAGAAAAAACCACAATTCTAGTTAACTTATAATAGTTCATAACATTATATAGTAACGTATATTTTTTTTATTATAATTGCAATAATGTAGTTCGTATAAAACTATAAACGTATATGAAATAAATAGTAAATACCTATAAATAAAATTCTTGATAAACGTGTTTTGACTTGTGAGTACGTTACTTATAATTTTATTATAACAATCTCAATTATAAATGTTGAGAATAATGTCAAGAATATAGTCAAGAGTCGAAACTCAAGAGATCTGTATGTTGTTACGTGTATTATATGGGTGTAATGTGTAATAAATTTATGATATCGAGAATAATGAATTCTTTCTGCACATGAAATTATTTTTTATGTTCAACAATACGACTTACAATTACACAATATATATATATATATATATTTGTAATATATTACACCATATTGGCTTATTTCAATATAATAACGCATAATTATTGTTTAAGAATAATTAATAATACTTTGTTAAAGCTAACTAAATTGACTTAAGTGTAAACAATTAATAATATATAATGGTCGTTAATATAATTAAGTCGGATGGTTGGTCTCTTTGAGGTAATGAAATGACCAAGTAGTAGCTATGATGTTTTCATTATTTTTATCAATAAATAAGTTTTATAATTCATTTTGCATGTGATTTGTTTATTCCACTGTTTTACAGGTGTCAATAATAAAAAGAGATAAATTAAATAATTGGATTAGATGAGGTAAGTTTTATACTAAAAAAGTATTAAGTGGCGTATAGGTGTGTATTAAGTTAATATAAGATATAAAATGCAATTTATTGAACATATAAGTAAAAAAAAAAAAAATTTGAATAATTATATTATATTAGACGGTTGCATTATATTATACCTATGCATTTTTAAATTAAAGGATAAAAAAATAAATAATCACAAAATCATATACGTTACATTGGGGTGCCCAGGAATTTTCGATGGGTATGATATATGTTTTAAGAAATTACCGGATTTAATAAAATAAAAATATAAGTCATATAAAAAAAACTTTAAATTCTTAATTATAATTAAATTAACTCAAAAAAAAAAAAAAATTGATTAGTGTATTACTTTTTTGAATTAAAATTAATAATTAAATATATTTTCAAATTATGTTCATTAAAATTAAATCTTTTAGTACCTAAAATATGTTTGTACAATCAAAAATTACATTCTATTTCTACTACACTAGTTATTAGTACATATTAAAAAAACTCAATAATTTAGGCCTTAAATCTAAATAAACATCTGCATAGAAAAATACAGCAATAACCATGTTTCCGACCTTTTAATAATAGGTTTTAAAAAAAATTTTCCTTTTTAAAATTAAATACGTAGGCAGAGAATGAGAGAACATAAAGTATATAATAATAATAAATATAATTTATAAGCAATAACTTATTACTAATAATCAATAGCAATGACTTTATAACTAGTAACAACTCTAATGTCTAATAATTTGTTTTCTGAAAGTCAGAATAAAAGTAGCCAATGTGGGGAGATAACCCCCATAATAACTAGATAACCTAACCTAATATACATATTAGGTTAAGAAATTCAAAATCGTCAATGATTTTTCGAAATTAAAATATTGTGCTAAATAAACAAACAACAACGATATCAAAACATTTGCATTGTCATGATGTTATATTTTCGTTGCCAATCAATCGATTGGAAATAGCTCACAGATGATATAAAATAATGATATTAATAATAAAATATTATTGTACAGTCCTTGGGAATAACCGACGTACGAACGCGAATAATATATTAAACTCACTGACATTACATAACTACCTAAGTTTAAGTTTGTTAAGTTAATTTAGGTATTATTAATGTTATTTAAAATATTTACATGTCCAATCGAAAGCAATGAAATATTATAATTACAAAATAAAACACCTAAAAGTACAGTACAAAAATTATTATCGTCGTTTTAAAACATTTTTTCTATATACTGGCCGATTAGATTGATAAACGTAGGTACTTGCTGGCTAGCAATACAAACAACTCAATAACCGTCGTAATATTCAAAATTCTCGGCGACGAATTTCATTTGCATTTCAATAGTCCTAGACGTTTTACATCATTTGTTTATCTCCATAAACACACATATTAATATTATACACAAAATGGCTCTTTACACGGTACTTCGTTTTATAAAATTCGACTTAATTAATGACGGCTTTGGCATCATCCCCGAAGACGATGTATCTATTCAATTGGTACGTGTTATAAATGTTATTCAAAAAATGGTGCGACTACGCGTGGAGAACAACAGAGGTCGATTTGACACACAGACGTCGTCCGAAGATATTATTGTAGAAGTCTTACAAAATGGCACGAGTCAGCCAGAAGACGTCGTTATTAATACACCGGATATTGACACAGTGTAGTCGGTTAACAAAGAAATTGTTCAACTGCCACTGGTTCAAGACATCGTAGTAAATGATGACGTGGACCGCCCGGTGGTGATAGAGGAGTTGGGTAAGGAGGTGCGAGTTTTGGCGAGTACCCGTAGAAGGCGTTTCGCGTCTACGTGGGAGCGGATCAAACGCTCCGCTGTACGCATGTATTGCTGCGTGCGTTAGAAGTGCAGAATGCCCGATTTTCAAGGGCAAAGTTGGAGTAAGTTAACATTGTCCGGGTATACGGTGGCCTATTTGATTCGAGCACTGTAGGTTAAGTATTGAATATATTAAAAATATGTAAAAAATCTTACAGTGTACTTTAATAATATTAAAAAAATCTAAAATAGACGCTATATAGAATATTTTCACGACAGTTTAATTAAAACTATTATGATTATTATATTCTACAGACAATATGTACTATTATAACACACGAAATTGCCGTTGTCTAGTCTAGGCAAATGCTCCCCGTATTGGACAGGGACGACGGGTGGTGACGGCGATGGGCTCGACAGTTCACTGTCGCATCGTCTACTGACGAGTGACGACTATGTCGATCGAGGACAGATCACGCGGATGGATGACATATATAAAATTTGAGCTTCAACGGAAACTGTCGAAAATATTCACGAACAAACTCATTTCGAGCTCAACGAGTTCGAGCACTGCGACAACTGCAGCAACGACGATTGCCGAGGAAACATCTTCACTGTTCTCATCGTAACGACTGCGTCGCGATCCGTCGTCGTCCACGCTCAATGGGTAAAGATCTATCCGATTCTCCGTAGTCGATCAGCCGGCTTCAGAGCGGAAACCAAATACATT
Source organism: Rhopalosiphum maidis (assembly GCF_003676215.2). Lineage (NCBI taxonomy): Eukaryota > Metazoa > Arthropoda > Insecta > Hemiptera > Aphididae > Rhopalosiphum > Rhopalosiphum maidis. The sequence goes on from NC_040877.1 coordinate 92,401,312, forward strand.
CACGCCGGAAATACCAGACCATCCGGAAAACAGCCGGCGATTGGAACTGCAGCGATTACGATTGTGCTGTTCTACGCGCCGTTGTCCAGTTCGAACATATATTATTGACTCGATGACCTGTATCGTCGATGTATGCCGATGGATCCTGTTCCTCCCGCGGAAGCGTATGTTTACATCCACCGTATACAACTGAATTATAGGTCACATCGTAGTTGAAATCAGTAATGAATCGGACAGTGTTTCTACACCGAGCTTGGAACCAGGTGCTTATAAGACATATAATAAATGTTGCGTGTACGTGTCTTAACATTTTTAAATTTATTATTCGTACACATTATAATTAATTAAAAACAAAATACAAATAACAATAACATTATATTTAATTTATTTTAATTTTATCTATAAATATCGCTAAAATAGATTTGTGTGAGGGACAACCCGGTGTGATGAGCCGTGGTAGGTCGATGGCGTAATAGTTTATGTCACCATGTTATATTGTCCGCTCACGGCCGATCGATTGTGGCTATAGTGGTTACTGCTCGTCTTGAATCAGTTTTGGCACTAGCTGTGCGGTGATAGTGGACTGTAATTCATATAGTTTTTATGAGACACGGAATGGAAGGAGAATATGGAGTACAGAAAATATTATAAATAGTATACCGAAATAAGAATTGTATCGAGAATACAAACAATTCCGACAGTAAAAACAAAATATTAATAAGTAGTCGTGATACGATGTAATGATAATGAATAATGAAAAATATTCAAAACTTAATGATAATAACAATTTACAATATTATGATAATATATTTAAAAGGTTAGGTTAGTGATTATCTTATATCAATATTAAGGGTAAGGTCGATTTGTGTCATATTTTATAGTAATCGTTAGTTTATCATATTGACTTCATTTTTATTGTGTATTTGCAAACTTCTTGGTGGTGACAGATGTATTGTGTACGCGAAATTGTTGAAGTGCATCACGAGGCCATAAAACTATTTCGGGTCTATGTTATGAAAAATAGGAACCGTTGTTAATTTACAATTTTTAAAGTTAAAAAGAGTCCTGGAAAACCTTTAGAAGTTATAAATAAGAACAATAATCGAAGATTATACTTACTACTAAGATTATATTTTTAAAAATGTTGGTGATTAATAAATATTTCATTGTTTTATTTTTATATATTTTATTTATGTTTAATACGCATGTTACGATTTGTCGTATGGCGAACTTGTCATACGATAGATTTTACACAAGTTCAAACTTCATCTCATCGTACTACACATTGTTCAACAATACAATATCATACACGTTACGATAATCGTATCAAACTATTAAACAAAGTTGTACAATATGTCGTATGATTAATTATATTGTGAATGGGTCGCTTAAGACTCAATAGAATTTATCATAATTATTTTTTAACTTATAACATATATTCATGAATTATGATACAATACGAATAATATGATAATTTTTATCAATTATATATTTACGTATATACTGTTATTGTTATTAACTATGCACGACCTACCCAGTGTAGTCTACAACGGTGGCTGTTTGAGTTGTTAAAACTTAAGGAGCAAACTTCAAAATTACCTATTTACCCACTTTTACAGTTAATGATAATAAAGATAGACATATTTTTTACTTGTATGATTACTCTTCTGTTATGAATTATGATTAATCCATTTAAACCTGTTAAACTCGTCTTGATTGAGTCTATAGCGACTGTAGACTCTACAGTAGTACATCTAGTCTACACACATACACAGTTCAGGTGTGTGGACCAATAACACATTCTTCGAGGCTGAAGTATATAATATAATATGATAACACATTATAAAAATAATAAAATACATTTAAACATATTATTTATTATTATTATAGAATATATTTACCTATGTAAAGAAATAATGTAGAGTATATACCTATTAGGCTATTAGCTATTACAATTACATCAACCATTTACCTGATATTACCATAATATACTATTATACTAGGTATACATAGCATTATAGCAATAATTTATTCAAATAAAATTATTAAAAATAATAAAGTATCCACTGTTTATTTTGTAGTAATTTAAAAATTAGTACGGGTAGGTACTTGAAACTTTACAAGTACCTACTCGTATATTATTATGCATACAATGACATTTTAAAATGCAATATTTTGTCAAAAATTAATCCATCTACTATATAATATATGTATTTATATTATTAGATAGGTACTATGTATGTTATATACATATATAATAATATTTAAAATAGTAAATTTAATTACTTTAATAATACCTACACCTATTATATAATAATAATAGGTTGATAAACGATGGACTCCGTCTTTGGTTAGATTTTTTTTTACTGTACTCATATACGATGATTGGTTTTATATCTTATAATTTAATTCAAATTTAAAAAATCCATTACAGTGACAATCAAGGGCGGAAACAGAGGTCCTAAATGGGGAGAGGGGCAATTTATGGTGTAATTAAAAGAGCATACATTTAACAAAAAAAAAAAACAAATAATATATAATTTGATACCGATTGCCCACATTGATCTCCATTGTATCTCCTTAGTGACACCTCTAGATGCATATCTAATATAGAATATTATAGACTGTAGTCACACTGTAGAGTGGTGACTCATATCACTTGCCAACCTTTTTAATATTTAATATTAATTATTTAAATATATTTTTACTTGAAGTTAAACATTTTTGAATTAGTGAAAAACAAATATTTTTATTTAAATGTTTATTAATCAGTATTAAATATTTCGATTATAATTAAAAAATATATATTTTTATTCAATGATGTACACATATTTTATTTTAAATATTTGAACTGCAATCGATTTTAAATATTTATACAATCGTATTGATTGATAACTGTTGTGTGGGTAATTTAGCCAGTAAAATATTATTTTATATCTATATTTATATTTATGTTTTATACTATAAATTATAATATAAAACATGAATAAATATAGTTTACAATTATATCTATAGCCAACAAACAAAAAAATTAATAATACTGACTATTAAAGCACTATAAGTATTAAATAGGTATATAGCCGGAGGCATAGTAACGGTATTGAGAAATGAGCCTATAAAAGTAGTATTTTTATTTTAATATCAAAACGACAATTTTGTCATTATACATGCATTTTTAAATGTTTTTTATTTATACACATTAGTACACAATGTGTGAATTTAATAATGGAATTATGAAAATTCCTAACTGGGACATCAGTGTTTCATTAATTATTGTTATTAACGCGTACATTACGGACATTTGTCAATTTTTTTAATTGGTAAAAAGCGCTTTTTTCAAGATTCCCAGGGGCACTAAAGAATTTTCTTCTGCTATTGCCAACATGTTCCTCAAGTCTAACACATTTTTACTCTCTTAAAAATACACAAAATTAGTTTTTTTTTAAAACCGCCAACAGGTGTCCATGGTAATGAATAATTAATAAATAATTGATATTGTTTAGTAAATATCTATAGCTAATAACACTTGTATTTAAAGCTTAAATAATCAAATAAATATTAATATAATAGTATGTAATAGTATGTACTCGTTAAAATAATTATGTACATGACATATTTGTTTTAACAATTAATATAATTTTTATAAAATGTTATTATTATTTTTAAATTTTTATACTACCAATTTTCTTCAATATTCATTCAGGTTTCACTACTTTGTATAATATATATATTACGTATATATGATGACTGATATTAGCATCGGCCGTCATCCGAAGTGTAAAACATTACCGTCTTGGCAGCGTTAACGTAAACAGCGTTGAATTACACTAACATACAGTGCCGCTATTGACGAATCGAGGACGAGCGACGTACGTAAAATTGTGGTACTCAGCTGAAACCCCCGCACACGGTGACTGCAGCGATGCAGGATCGGTAGTACGAAAAGGAGGAGGCACTACAGAGTTTGGTGACAGATCACCAGCGTACGTTCTCCGGTACCCCGTCGTGTGACGAGTTCAATAGGGTGTCGCACGTTCGTATATAGACGCGTTAGACCCCTTCCGCATGGCGGACAGCCGAACGACACAGGTCTTTTACAATCACGCGGCCCGTCGGCAAAGGTGACACGGTGGCCAGCGATGCTGTCTCGATGACACCAACACAGCAGTTATGGCAATCGTTACTGATTTACGACAGCTCAAGCGGTAGAGAAGTTGGCGTGCGGCGATGGAACATTCGGCGAAAAAGACAACAATGATAAAAATATTAAAAACGTACTGAAGCGTTTAACACCGAGTTGGTTGTCGCGAAGTGGTGACACACTCCAACGCACGCCTATATAAAAACGGAGACGTGGTGTACGACATTTACGTGTCGCAACGTGAGCGGAGGCTGACGAACGGCCTCACGCAATCGGAGACGCATAAAAATAATACAACGACCGATAAAGAAGCTATTTAAGGACAAAAAGGTATTTTGTGATCGTACAAAAATACCATGTCGGTGTAGGACGTAAGAAACGTTTCACCAAGATAAATTGTAAAATTAAAAAAAAAAATAGATATAAATCAAATATCATGTGATATGGGATTATGGAAACTCATAACCAAAGGTCAGCAGGCTTTTGAGTGCTGCAGTGTCGGTACTCAACGATATTAATATATATATATATATATATATCCTGACTGTGGCTGTGGCCTCATCGGCTTATAATTTGATTGGGATTGCCGTTGACCACCGCAACGCTGGCCTGTGAACAATTTTCGCCGCCGTTGTAACGTGCCACTATCACTGTAATATTTGGTACTCTAGTCGGTTGGCGTCTGTGACCGCAGCGCTTTTACAGCTAACCACCATGCCACCAAAGTCTTTGGGTGGTTGAATAAAGTACGTAGTTGACTTATACCGACATAATAACCTTACTTTTGCAATGGCGTCATTTGTACCGTGCTGGGTATACATTTACTTATTTAAAATCCCATATTGTAGTAATTAGGCCTACTTCATAAATTGATTGGCCTGAAAAATTGATAGTAATTTTCGCTTAATGTGACCTGATTTATACGCCATGCGTAATAAAATATATCTAAATGATGCCACTGACTTATTGCAGCATTTTCTCAATGTCACAGTCGTCCTGTCCGACGATAACACACGAGGTCGATGCACAGACGACCAGTATATATGTGATGTTAATGCAAATATTGAAAACTACATACAAAGATGAATAGTGAATTGTTGGGCGGTTACGAAATTTACGCACCAAAACGATATATGATTTTAAGCTTAACAATACACTCGTAACTCAATCAACACTAACTAATTTTTTTTATGTATATGATAACATTTTTTTTTCAATACTTATAAAACTTAAAACCGATAATAATCTTCGAACAAAAAAGAACATATAAGACCTTTTACCTATAAGACCTAACATTCTTTTTCAAAAGACTTTTAACTAAAAATATCCATTCAGCTATATTTTATTATGTTCTCGACTAACGGAATACTACACCGAGTGACAAGTTAAAGTGCCGAAAGTATGTTAAAACACTTCGATTAGACATTGTAATATTATACTATTATTATTAGTGTGTTGCTCTATGCATAAATGTAGTGAAATTGTGTGTATAATGCACCGGTCCAGCCGAGTAATACGATAGACATAATGTAAATTATTATTATATTTATATTATTTGATTGAATAATAATATAATATATAATATTATTATATGAATAATGATTCATTGTAGTTTTAAATATCGGCATTATTCGTAATAAATAGTTACTATCAATGATTTGAAAATACAGAAAGTCAACCACTGCACCGGTTCCGATCAGGATAATAATCACACCCCGTTGGTTGGATCCATTCGCCGCCAATGTGACACATCAGCATCGTATCCGAAAACTCTTGATCGGCTGATATTATTTTCTTACCAAATCACCCCGCACAGTCTTTGTCATTAATATAACACTATTGGGGCCGCGGTTGTCGACCGTGATTCTACACTTTTATAGTCGCTTACCACTGTTTACAGTCTGACTCGCCAGTCCCGCTTAATGTCCCAGTCGTGATATTTTATATTTGGTTGCTTTTGGCTATTAGGGATATAACTGATATAATCTTAATACGACGATAAATCTACATTTAAAATTACTGTTTTGATAATTGAAATATTATATTACATAGTACACTTATCTACATCAAAATAGATTATAATGGAGCCAATAGCGCAGGAAGACTCGTTAGCGTCCCTGGCAATCTTAGAAAAAAATCGTCTTTTTACTTATTAAAAAAATTGACAAATATACCCTGAAATGTGTCCGCGTTAATAACAATAGTTAATGGAACGATTCGGGATTTTCTTTATGCTATTTTCATCATTGCAGTATTAAATTCACACGTAGTGTGTATAAATAAACCAAATTATACATATTATTTCAAAATAATATGTAGGCACACTTCGCCACTGGCTATACCTATTTAATATATTTAATACTTATTATAGTACTTTAGTAATTAGTATTATTTTTAGACGCAATTGATAAACTGCCGATGAGATAACATACACTTAGCTGTGATATAGTAATGTTGAATAGCGATTGATGGACTGGTTCTAAGTGAATCCTTGTAACCTTATACGCAAGTGAAAATAATGGAAATGACCTGCAGCTTGTTTGATTGTCGTATGCCAACGTTTGTAAGGTATATTTAACTATATATTAAATTATATTGGGATAAATAGCTGCACTCGTCTCTTTAGAAAACGTTACATCTATTTTTCATTTTTAATGTATGCTAAAATGTTGAACATTGTTATTATTTTGCTAATCCTGTATTCGTGTGTAATATTAATAATTTTTACTTTTGCCGGCTTAATATTCTTAAACGATTGAATATCAATTATCTATGAATATTATTTTTTAAATAATTACAGTATCTATTTAAAAATATTTTTAATTGAACTAAATTAAAATTGTAGATTTTTGAACTTTTATTTAGTGATATAGAGAAAATATAAATAAAATTATTAAGTTTTATAACTTAATAAAAAAAATAAAAAAAAAAATAAATAATAATAATAATTAACTTTTTTTTAATTTTATGCTTATGTGCATATTATAATATTGAATGACTGGACATAACTCTTTCTAAAAAAACCTGTCTGGAATAGATTAATAATGATATTGTACGTCTGCAGGTATATAAAGTTATTAATAATTATGAACATTTACAATGAATTCATTATTTTATGATTAAAATTTAGCATATTCATAAAATATAAAAACGTTTTAAGGGTCTTAGATTTTTATATAAGAAAAGATTTTTAAATTTAAAATTGAAATAATATCCTATATCCAAGCTATAATATTATTATATTATTATTATCGTGAACAATAAGTACGGTGTAAAATTAATTTTGCACGTGATTTGTTTATACTATTTACTGTTTTACAGGTTTTATAAAGTAAATAATTAGATTAGAATATGATGTAAGTTTTAAACTTAAAATGGATTAAGTGTAATATTAGGCATAACATGAAATTGTTTGAACATAAAAGTAAAATAAAAATGTGCATACAAACATAATACCAGCACCTACTAAAGCATTTTTTTAAATGGATTTATCCATAACATTCATGTGTTTTTAAATATCTACCAAAAGATATACTTTTTATTATCATTATAATTATGATGATTATTATGATTATTAAAATAAATATTTAAAATGTATACTTCAAGGCATAATAAACAAATGATGTACATACACAAGATGGATGAAAATACAACAATGATATAATATGTACACGCGGAGTGAACCTATCCAGTAATTAAATCAAACGTTAATGGTTTTTACAAAAAGTTTAATAAATAAATTTTGTTAGATATTATATAAAGTATTATTAAAAATTCAACAATTAAACTATGAAACGATAAAATAGTAATGATTAATACCCTTACATTCAACATATTATTTATTGCAACGTTAAGCAGTGATTGATTTATATTTAATTTAATATATAATAGTTCATCAATGAATTTATAAATAAAACTCCTATGATTTTGTGTTTATATTAGCTTATTCATTTTAAATAATCAACTATATTAATATTCAATAGATATTAACGAAAACATTAAAGTGATCATTTCTAGGTACATATAAAATGCAGATAGAATGCTATCCTTCACAATTATATTCTTTCATAATTATTATACGAATCGGGTATACACGCGTAGACGTTTAAAATCACATAATCATCTAAGTCATTACATTTTAGGTTAAGAAATTAAAAATCGTCAGTAATTTTTCGAAATTTAAATATTCTGCTAAATAAACAAACAACAACATCATATTTTATTTTGACTATATCCAACATACGATTTTAATATTGTTATGCCTTATGCCTAAGTAAACTTTTAATTTAATCTGCTTCGTGTTTTTTTAGTATATATTCTAGTAAAAACAAGGTTTATATTTATTTGCAAAGTAATACTACACAGACATAGTACAGTAATAGATACACAATGTAATATGCAAATATTGTAACACAAAAACAGTCATCATTCTTCTTATAATCTATAATTGCATGTATTCTAAGTTAGTGTGATCCATTGAAATCGCGTGGACTCACGTACGAGCACTGCTCATTTAAATATTACGGCAAATTCACAGGCCCTATTAAACATACTGACTATTTATTTAGTTTTACTTAATAAAAATATCTCTGACCTTATTTAAGTCAATGCAATTGATTATGTGGGTGTAGTGGCTCAGAGATGTCAGCATTGCTGACGATGCTACCTTAGTAATAACGAATGCGTTGAATCGGTAGTGGATATTATATTACGATTTGGAAACTCTAGATAACTTACCTCGGGATTATTCTGATGAAGTTCCGAACGATGAGTTTATTTTCGCAACGAACGATGCAGACTAAGTACGGTGCAGTAGTAAATAATACTACCTGACAGTACTAACTTGGCTATGAATTTATTAATATAGTTTATATATTTATTGAATTTATATATAATTTATTGATGTTCCACAGTTAATAAAATATCTTATAACTAATGTTAGTCAATGGCATAGCACAATCACAACCCGAACGGCTAGATTACATAAATATAAAATATAAATATATGCCGTACCACACAGGTGACGAAACAGAATAATTATAATAAAAACAAATGACAAACAAAAACATTTATGTACGACCTGATAACAACTGATGGCACTGATGGCAAGCGTTGGTGATGACGGTGGCTGTTGTTTCCGTTATCCCGGCACATCGCTGGAACACCGAGCAGGGACCGAAAAGACGGCGACTATCCACCGAACGTCGGTTGTCCAACACGGGTCAACGACCGCGTATACGTACGGGAGTTTTATACAGCAAAAACCTTGTATCGCGGAAACATGATTAAAACAGTTGAATGCGATTGATTGGATTCCGACGTTAAACCGTATAATAGAACGAAAACAACAATCGATCGTGTTCGCGCTTCGTTGGACAAATGAAAAGCGTTTGGTCGCGAACGGCTTTGGTCGCACTGCGAGAATTCGGACGGGCGATGGCACGAAGCAAAAAAGGCTTTTTGTTTGACGCAAAAGCCCGAAAACAATAGATCGTAGACACGGGACTTGTGCGGCACGACGATGAGCGTGAGGTTTGGATGCGCGTAAATCAAAGGCGGAATACGGTGATGACGCAACGGTTTTACGACGACGAACCAAGAAAAAGGGACTGCTACGCTAGACGAACGGTAAAAGATAAGAGACGGGGCGGCGGCGGCGGCGATGGGCATCAGCGGTCATCGGCTAGCCCCCTCCCACGGTCCCTCCGGAAGGACAAAGTTTACATGGAGTGTAGTCTGCTGTACATCAACAGGGTTGCAAACGTTACGACGTAGGACTTGTCGCCGCACCAAATTAAAATATTAAAAGTGTATCCAAGATCCAACAGTTATTAATAATAATACCTAAGTATGTTTATTTAATATATATATCGTATAGATTTTCGTAAACCAATGCATTCAGGGTTAGTCACTTTTATTTAAAATAGGAAAATAAATATGTTAAATATAAATATTTGTATTCAAACCTTTTCATTTGACTTCTAATATCCCCAGAGATCACGTAATTCACTGCTTTTATTTAACTTGTTCATACATGATATACAAATTTGCCAATTCGCGAGGTATGTCATTATATTATGCCATTATATTATTAAAATCTCCAATAATATTACTAAAAAATAGATAAGTATTAACAAGTTACGGTCACACATTTTCGTTTCGTTCTATAATAGTATTTTTATCATACAAATGATATATATTTATTTTTATTTCGAATGGACCAGTTTGAGTAAATTGTGTACCGTCTTTACTAGTCAGCTGGCAGAATACATCTTTAACATCAATGTTGACGACACAGACTCTAGCTTTACAGGGGTGTGTATATTATATTGTATAGCTATACAAATTGTTCACTATTTTATGATGTTATACCTTTTTTTATATTTTAAATTTGATTAGACATGATATTGTATGATACGCCTATCGCTAATTACAATATTATAGTATAAAATTATCTCCTATACAACTTGACAAATGAAAATAATTTATTTACAGATGCGATTAAAGATATAGTTAGTACATTGTAATATATCACAGATATAATCTAGTTAATTTAAAAAGAAGTGTAAATTAATCGAGACTGGCCAACTATATGTTCCCAAGGAAAACTGTGACTACTAATAAATAATATGTAAAGAAAATTAAAAATGATAAAAAAATAATCATAGACATAATTGTATTAATATGTCATATTAAGTATTACAAAAAACGAAAACGGCCCAACTTTGAAAAGTTATATTTCGCTAACGAATTAACGATAAACAATATCTTTTATATTGATTGAAGTTGAATGTAATGTATTTATAAACCTTTGGTATTATAAAGGCTTAATACCAATTTAGTTCAATGTCATATGCAAGTGCCATTGTACACTTACATTTCGGGGAGAGGGATTCTTAATCCATATGAAAATTTTGCAAATTACTGCCCATCCATCCTATTCTACTGCTGCTACACTCTTTAGTACCTATATCTAATTGGTGGTTGCATATTTTTCTTGTAGACTATATTATAAGTCGTTAATTTTTAATAATAGATTTAATAAACACTGCAGAAATTTATTTTTGACAATTCTAGATAATTGTTATATCGCTATAGGTATAACACATATATATTATACGTAGTTACTACTTACTTCTCACTGTCACACAAGGATGAAAAAATTATAGTATCGCTGAATGTCTTGTCAACATCAAAGAATCACTTGACGAAATTCAACCCACCACTATAAATGCTTTAATTGTATGAATTAAACAATTATTAATTGATTAATAATTGATTTTTAAAATTAAAAAAAAATAAACCTAACCTCCCTTTTTACGTTGATTTATGGTCTGGTTATCCGCGGTTTTCTTATCCACGCAAGTTTGCTGGAACGTAAACTCCGCGGATAACGAAAGATTACTGTAAAAAAATAAAAAAAATAAATCAATTATCATCAAACCTATTTAGGTTACCTAAAAGGCTAACAACATTATATTTTGATTATAAAAAACGGTGTAAATTTAGAATACAAATAATTATCTTCAGAAAAAAATTTGCCATATGAGCTAACAGTAGATATAATGCATTTTGAAAAAAAAACAGGCTACAAAATGATGTAAACAATTTTGATTAGTAGCAAAGTTAAACGACTGAGAAAAAAACCGAAAAAAATCTTGCCATATGGGCTAACATGAGTAGGTAAAATACGTTTTTATAAATAAAACAATGTATATAAATGAAAAACAAACAATATTTTGAACAACAATCATAAGAAGAAAACAATGTTAGTAAAAAAGGAAAGCAAAAAAACAAATACATCGGTGGAAACACACGAAACTAGGCGAGGGGGGAGGATACGAGATGGCGATTTGGTGCGAAACAGCAATGCTCCGTCACGTATTCCCTCCTCACCTAATTTCGTCGCCGTCTCAACGCACGCACCTCCGACGGTCCCTTGTACAGTTTCCAAGTTTTTAGAGTCATCACGTGTACGCTTCCGCCTTAAAAATACGTAAAATTAGATTTTTAGGTGAAAAACGGCAATAAATAAACACAGGCCGTGGCATGCCGTAGTATTAAATAAAAATATCGACTATTTGATGTTTTTTTGCGCGTAAACCGTTTTAGGGACCCGTCTGACAATGCGTGTAATGTTTCAGAGTCGAAAATTAAATCCTCCACCACGAAAACTTGCAAACCATTATTTTTCAAAAAGTGGTTTTTACCGTACTTAGGTGGTTTAAATTTGGATTTTCTGCAATTTTCTGATATAGGAGGAAGGTCCGACGGTCTGTTGTACAGGTTTCAAGTTTTTAGAGTCATCGCGTGTACGCTTCTGTCTGAAAAATACGCAAATTTAGATTTTTAGGTGAAAAATGGCAATAAATGAACACAGGCCGTGGCCTGCCGTAGTATTAAATAAAAATATCGACTATTTGGTGTTTTTTTGCGCGTAAACCGTTTTAGGGACCCGTCTGACAATGCATGTAATGTTTCAGAGTCGAAAATTAATCCTTCACCACGAAAACTTGCAAACCATTATTTTTCAAAAAAGTGGTTTTTACCGTACTTAGGTGGTTTAAATTTGGATTTTCTGCAATTTTCTGATATAGGAGGAAGGTCCGACGGTCCCTTGTACAGTTTCCAAGTTTTTAGAGTCATCGCGTGTACGCTTCCGCCTTAAAAATACGTAAAATTAGATTTTTAGGTGAAAAACGGCAATAAATGAACACAGGCCGTGGCCTGCCGTAGTATTAAATAAAAATATCGACTATTTGGTGTTTTTTTGCGCGTAAACCGTTTTAGGGACCCGTCTGACAATGCGTGTAATGTTTCAGAGTCGAAAATTAAATCCTCCACCACGAAAACTTGCAAACCATTATTTTTCAAAAAAGTGGTTTTTACCGTACTTAGGTGGTTTAAATTTGGAATTTTCTGCAATTTTCTGATATAGGAGGAAGGTCCGACGGTCCCTTGTACAGTTTCCAAGTTTTTAGAGTCATCGCGTGTACGCTTCCGCCTTAAAAATACGTAAAATTAGATTTTTAGATGAAAAACGGCAATAAATGAACACAGGCCGTGGCCTGCCGTAGTATTAAATAAAAATATCGACTATTTGGTGTTTTTTTGCGAGTAAACCGTTTTAGGGACCCTTCTGATAATGCGTGTAAAGTTTCAGATTCGATAAATAAATCCTTAACCGCGAAAACTTGCAAACCATTATTTTTCAAAAAAGTGGTTTTTACCGTACTTAGGTGGTTTAAATTTGGATTTTCTGCAATTTTCTGATATAGGAGGAAGGTCCGACGGTCCCTTGTACAGGTTCCAAGTTTTTAGAGTCATCGCGTGTACGCTTCCGCCTTAAAAATACGTAAAATTAGATTTTTAGGTGAAAAACGGCAATAAATGAACACAGGCCGTGGCCTGCCGTAGTATTAAATAAAAATATCGACTATTTGGTGTTTTTTTGCGCGTAAACCGTTTTAGGGACCCGTCTGACAATGCGTGTAATGTTTCAGAGTCAAAAATTAAATCCTCCACCACGAAAACTTGCAAACCATTATTTTTCAAAAAAGTGGTTTTTACCGTACTTAGGTGGTTTAAACTTGGATTTTCTGCAATTTTCTGATATAGGAGAAGGTCCGACGGTCCCTTGTACAGTTCCAAGTTTTTAGAGTCATCGCGTGTACGCTTCCGCCTTAAAAATACGTAAAATTAGATTTTTAGGTGAAAAACGGCAATAAATGAACACAGGCCGTGGCCTGCCGTAGTATTAAATAAAAATATCGACTTTTTGGTGTTTTTTTGCGAGTAAACCGTTTTAGGGACCCTTCTGATAATGCGTGTAAAGTTTCAGATTCGAAAAATAAATCCTTAACCGCGAAAACTTGCAAAATATAATTTTTCAAAAAAGTGGTTTTTGCCGTACTTAGGTGGTTTAAATTTGGATTTTCTGCAATTTTCTGATATAGGAGGAAGGTCCGACGGTCCCTTGTACAGTTTCCAAGTTTTTAGAGTCATCGCGTGTACGCTTCCGCCTTAAAAATACGTAAAATTAGATTTTTAGATGAAAAACGGCAATAAATGAACACAGGCCGTGGCCTGCCGTAGTATTAAATAAAAATATCGACTATTTGGTGTATTTTTGCGCGTAAACCATTTTAGGGACCCGTCTGACAATGCGTGTAATGTTTCAGAGTCGAAAATTAATTCCTTCACCACGAAAAATTGCAAACCATTATTTTTCAAAAAAGTGGTTTTTACCGTACTTAGGTGGTTTAAATTTGGATTTTCTGCAATTTTCTGATATAGGAGGAAAGTCCGACGGTCCCTTGTACAGGTTCCAAGTTTTTAGAGTCATCGCGTGTACGCTTCCGCCTTAAAAATACGTAAAATTAGATTTTTAGGTGAAAAACGGCAATAAATGAACACAGGCCGTGGCATGCCGTAGTATTAAATAAAAATATCGACTATTTGGTGTTTTTTTGCGCGTAACCGTTTTAGGGACCCGTCTGACAATGCGTGTAATGTTTCAGAGTCGAAAATTAAATCCTCCACCACGAAAACTTGCAAACCATTATTTTTCAAAAAAGTGGTTTTTACCGTACTTAGGTGGTTTAAATTTGGATTTTCTGCAATTTTCTGATATAGGAGGAAGGTCCGACGGTCCCTTGTACAGTTTCCAAGTTTTTAGAGTCATCGCGTGTACGCTTCCGCCTTAAAAATACGTAAAATTAGATTTTTAGATGAAAAACGGCAATAAATGAACACAGGCCGTGGCCTGCCGTAGTATTAAATAAAAATATCGACTATTTGGTGTTTTTTTGCGAGTAAACCGTTTTAGGGACCCTTCTGATAATGCGTGTAAAGTTTCAGATTCGATAAATAAATCCTTAACCGCGAAAACTTGCAAACCATTATTTTTCAAAAAAGTGGTTTTTACCGTACTTAGGTGGTTTAAATTTGGATTTTCTGCAATTTTCTGATATAGGAGGAAGGTCCGACGGTCCCTTGTACAGGTTCCAAGTTTTTAGAGTCATCGCGTGTACGCTTCCGCCTTAAAAATACGTAAAATTAGATTTTTAGATGAAAAACGGCAATAAATGAACACAGGCCGTGGCCTGCCGTAGTATTAAATAAAAATATCGACTATTTGGTGTTTTTTTGCGCGTAAACCGTTTTAGGGACCCGTCTGACAATGATTGTAATGTTTCAGAGTCAAAAATTAAATCCTCCACCACGAAAACTTGCAAACCATTATTTTTCAAAAAAGTGGTTTTTACCGTACTTAGGTGGTTTAAACTTGGATTTTCTGCAATTTTCTGATATAGGAGGAAGGTCCGACGGTCCCTTGTACAGTTTCCAAGTTTTTAGAGTCATCGCGTGTACGCTTCCGCCATAAAATTTCGTAAAATTAGATTTTTAGGTGAAAAACGGCAATAAATGAACACAGGCCGTGGCCTGCCATAGTATAAAAAAAAAATATCGACTATTTGGCGTGTTTTTGGGCGTAAACCGTTTTAGGGACCCGTCTGATAATGCGTGTAATGTTTCAGAGTCGAAAATTAATTCCTTCACCACGAAAACTTGCAAACCATTATTTTTCAAAAAAGTGGTTTTTACCGTACTTAGGTGGTTTAAATTTGGATTTTCTGCAATTTTCTGATATAGGAGGAAGGTCCGACGGTCCCTTGTACAGGTTCCAAGTTTTTAGAGTCATCGCGTGTACGCTTCTGCCTTAAAAATACGTAAAATTAGATTTGTAGGTGAAAAACGGCAATAAATGAACACAGGCCGTGGCATGCCGTAGTATTAAATAAAAATATCGACTATTTGGTGTTTTTTTGCGCGTAAACCGTTTTAGGGACCCGTCTGACAATGCGTGTAATGTTTCAGAGTCGAAAATTAAATCCTCCACCACGAAAACTTGCAAATCATTATTTTTCAAAAAAGTGGTTTTTACCGTACTTAGGTGGTTTAAACTTGGATTTTCTGCAATTTTCTGATATAGGAGGAAGGTCCGACGGTCCCATGTAAAGTTTCCAAGTTTTTAGAGTCATCGCGTGTACGCTTCCGCCTTAAAAATACGTAAAATTAGATTTTTAGGTGAAAAACGGCAATAAATGAACACAGGCCGTGGCCTGCCGTAGTATTAAATAAAAATATCGACTATTTGGTGTTTTTTTGCGCGTAAACCGTTTTAGGGACCCGTCTGACAATGCGTGTAATGTTTCAGAGTCGAAAATTAAATCCTCCACCACGAAAACTTGCAAACCATTATTTTTCAAAAAAGTGGTTTTTACCGTACTTAGGTGGTTTAAATTTGGATTTTCTGCAATTTTCTGATATAGGAGGAAGGTCCGACGGTCCCATGTACAGTTTCCAAGTTTTTAGAGTCATCGCGTGTACGCTTCCGCCTTAAAAATACGTAAAATTAGATTTTTAGGTGAAAAACGGCAATAAATGAACACAGGCCGTGGCCTGCCGTAGTATTAAATAAAAATATCGACTATTTGGTGTTTTTTTGCGCGTAAACCGTTTTAGGGACCCGTCTGACAATGCGTGTAATGTTTCAGAGTCGAAAATTAAATCCTCCACCACGAAAACTTGCAAACCATTATTTTTCAAAAAAGTGGTTTTTACCGTACTTAGGTGGTTTAAATTTGGATTTTCTGCAATTTTCTGATATAGGAGGAAGGTCCGACGGTCCCTTGTACAGTTTCCAAGTTTTTAGAGTCATCGCGTGTACGCTTCCGCCTTAAAAATACGTAAAATTAGATTTTTAGATGAAAAACGGCAATAAATGAACACAGGCCGTGGCCTGCCGTAGTATTAAATAAAAATATCGACTATTTGGTGTATTTTTGCGCGTAAACCATTTTAGGGACCCGTCTGACAATGCGTGTAATGTTTCAGAGTCGAAAATTAATTCCTTCACCACGAAAAATTGCAAACCATTATTTTTCAAAAAAGTGGTTTTTACCGTACTTAGGTGGTTTAAATTTGGATTTTCTGCAATTTTCTGATATAGGAGGAAAGTCCGACGGTCCCTTGTACAGGTTCCAAGTTTTTAGAGTCATCGCGTGTACGCTTCCGCCTTAAAAATACGTAAAATTAGATTTTTAGGTGAAAAACGGCAATAAATGAACACAGGCCGTGGCATGCCGTAGTATTAAATAAAAATATCGACTATTTGGTGTTTTTTTGCGCGTTAACCGTTTTAGGGACCCGTCTGACAATGCGTGTAATGTTTCAGAGTCGAAAATTAAATCCTCCACCACGAAAACTTGCAAACCATTATTTTTCAAAAAAGTGGTTTTTACCGTACTTAGGTGGTTTAAATTTGGATTTTCTGCAATTTTCTGATATAGGAGGAAGGTCCGACGGTCCCTTGTACAGTTTCCAAGTTTTTAGAGTCATCGCGTGTACGCTTCCGCCTTAAAAATACGTAAAATTAGATTTTTAGATGAAAAACGGCAATAAATGAACACAGGCCGTGGCCTGCCGTAGTATTAAATAAAAATATCGACTATTTGGTGTTTTTTTGCGCGTAAACCGTTTTAGGGACCCTTCTGATAATGCGTGTAATGTTTCAGATTCGATAAATTAAATCCTTCACCGCGAAAACTTGCAAACCATTATTTTTCAAAAAAGTGGTTTTTACCGTACTTAGGTGGTTTAAATTTGGATTTTCTGCAATTTTCTGATATAGGAGGAAGGTCCGACGGTCCCTTGTACAGGTTCCAAGTTTTTAGAGTCATCGCGTGTACGCTTCCGCCTTAAAAATACGTAAAATTAGATTTTTAGGTGAAAAACGGCAATAAATGAACACAGGCCGTGGCCTGCCGTAGTATTAAATAAAAATATCGACTATTTGGTGTATTTTTGCGCGTAAACCGTTTTAGGGACCCGTCTGACAATGCGTGTAATGTTTCAGAGTCGAAAATTAATTCCTTCACCACGAAAACTTGCAAACCATTATTTTTCAAAAAAGTGGTTTTTACCGTACTTAGGTGGTTTAAATTTGGATTTTCTGCAATTTTCTGATATAGGAGGAAGTCCGACGGTCCCTTGTACAGGTTCCAAGTTTTTAGAGTCATCGCGTGTACGCTTCCGCCTTAAAAATACGTAAAATTAGATTTTTAGGTGAAAAACGGCAATAAATGAACACAGGCCGTGGCCTGCCGTAGTATTAAATAAAAATATCGACTATTTGGTGTTTTTTTGCGCGTAAACCGTTTTAGGGACCCGTCTGACAATGCGTGTAATGTTTCAGAGTCGAAAATTAAATCCTCCACCACGAAAACTTGCAAACCATTATTTTTCAAAAAAGTGGTTTTTACCGTACTTAGGTGGTTTAAATTTGGATTTTCTGCAATTTTCTGATATAGGAGGAAGGTCCGACGGTCCCTTGTACAGTTTCCAAGTTTTTAGAGTCATCGCGTGTACGCTTCCGCCTTAAAAATACGTAAAATTAGATTTTTAGATGAAAAACGGCAATAAATGAACACAGGCCGTGGCCTGCCGTAGTATTAAATAAAAATATCGACTATTTGGTGTTTTTTTGCGAGTAAACCGTTTTAGGGACCCTTCTGATAATGCGTGTAAAGTTTCAGATTCGATAAATAAATCCTTAACCGCGAAAACTTGCAAACCATTATTTTTCAAAAAAGTGGTTTTTACCGTACTTAGGTGGTTTAAATTTGGATTTTCTGCAATTTTCTGATATAGGAGGAAGTCCGACGGTCCCTTGTACAGGTTCCAAGTTTTTAGAGTCATCGCGTGTACGCTTCCGCCTTAAAAATACGTAAAA
Source organism: Rhopalosiphum maidis (assembly GCF_003676215.2). Taxonomy (NCBI): domain Eukaryota; kingdom Metazoa; phylum Arthropoda; class Insecta; order Hemiptera; family Aphididae; genus Rhopalosiphum; species Rhopalosiphum maidis. The sequence continues at coordinate 92,420,250 of NC_040877.1, forward strand.
TTAGATTTTTAGGTGAAAAACGGCAATAAATGAACACAGGCCGTGGCCTGCCGTAGTATTAAATAAAAATATCGACTATTTGGTGTTTTTTTGCGAGTAAACCGTTTTAGGGACCCTTCTGATAATGCGTGTAAAGTTTCAGATTCGATAAATAAATCCTTAACCGCGAAAACTTGCAAACCATTATTTTTCAAAAAAGTGGTTTTTACCGTACTTAGGTGGTTTAAATTTGGATTTTCTGCAATTTTCTGATATAGGAGGAAGGTCCGACGGTCCCTTGTACAGTTTCCAAGTTTTTAGAGTCATCGCGTGTACGCTTCCGCCTTAAAATTCGTAAAATTAGATTTTTAGGTGAAAAACGGCAATAAATGAACACAGGCCGTGGCCTGCCGTAGTATTAAATAAAAATATCGACTATTTGGTGTTTTTTGCGCGTAAACCGTTTTAGGGACCCGTCTGATAATGCGTGTAATGTTTCAGAGTCGAAAATTAATCCTTCACCACGAAAACTTGCAAACCATTATTTTTCAAAAAAGTGGTTTTTACCGTACTTAGGTGGTTTAAATTTGGATTTTCTGCAATTTTCTGATATAGGAGGAAGGTCCGACGGTCCCTTGTACAGGTTCCAAGTTTTTAGAGTCATCGCGTGTACGCTTCCGCCTTAAAAATACGTAAAATTAGATTTTTAGGTGAAAAACGGCAATAAATGAACACAGGCCGTGGCCTGCCGTAGTATTAAATAAAAATATCGACTATTTGGTGTTTTTTTGCGCGTAAACCGTTTTAGGGACCCGTCTGACAATGCGTGTAATGTTTCAGAGTCGAAAATTAAATCCTCCACCACGAAAACTTGCAAACCATTATTTTTCAAAAAAGTGGTTTTTACCGTACTTAGGTGGTTTAAACTTGGATTTTCTGCAATTTTCTGATATAGGAGGAAGGTCCGACGGTCCCTTGTACAGTTTCCAAGTTTTTAGAGTCATCGCGTGTACGCTTCCGCCTTAAAAATACGTAAAATTAGATTTTTAGGTGAAAAACGGCAATAAATGAACACAGGCCGTGGCCTGCCGTAGTATTAAATAAAAATATCGACTATTTGGTGTTTTTTTGCGCGTAAACCGTTTTAGGGACCCGTCTGACAATGCGTGTAATGTTTCAGAGTCGAAAATTAAATCCTTCACCACGAAAACTTGCAAACCATTATTTTTCAAAAAAGTGGTTTTTACCGTACTTAGGTGGTTTAAATTTGGATTTTCTGCAATTTTCTGATATAGGAGGAAGGTCCGACGGTCCCTTGTACAGTTTCCAAGTTTTTAGAGTCATCGCGTGTACGCTTCCGCCTTAAAAATACGTAAAATTAGATTTTTAGATGAAAAACGGCAATAAATGAACACAGGCCGTGGCCTGCCGTAGTATTAAATAAAAATATCGACTATTTGGTGTTTTTTTGCGCGTAAACCGTTTTAGGGACCCGTCTGACAATGCGTGTAATGTTTCAGAGTCGAAAATTAATCCTTCACCACGAAAACTTGCAAACCATTATTTTTCAAAAAAGTGGTTTTTACCGTACTTAGGTGGTTTAAATTTGGATTTTCTGCAATTTTCTGATATAGGAGGAAGGTCCGACGGTCCCTTGTACAGGTTCCAAGTTTTTAGAGTCATCGCGTGTACGCTTCCGCCTTAAAAATACGTAAAATTAGATTTTTAGGTGAAAAACGGCAATAAATGAACACAGGCCGTGGCCTGCCGTAGTATTAAATAAAAATATCGACTATTTGGTGTTTTTTTGCGCGTAAACCGTTTTAGGGACCCGTCTGACAATGCGTGTAATGTTTCAGAGTCGAAAATTAAATCCTCCACCACGAAAACTTGCAAACCATTATTTTTCAAAAAAGTGGTTTTTACCGTACTTAGGTGGTTTAAATTTGGATTTTCTGCAATTTTCTGATATAGGAGGAAGGTCCGACGGTCCCTTGTACAGTTTCCAAGTTTTTAGAGTCATCGCGTGTACGCTTCCGCCTTAAAAATACGTAAAATTAGATTTTTAGATGAAAAACGGCAATAAATGAACACAGGCCGTGGCCTGCCGTAGTATTAAATAAAAATATCGACTATTTGGTGTTTTTTTGCGCGTAAACCGTTTTAGGGACCCGTCTGACAATGCGTGTAATGTTTCAGAGTCGAAAATTAATCCTTCACCACGAAAACTTGCAAACCATTATTTTTCAAAAAAGTGGTTTTTACCGTACTTAGGTGGTTTAAATTTGGATTTTCTGCAATTTTCTGATATAGGAGGAAGGTCCGACGGTCCCTTGTACAGGTTCCAAGTTTTTAGAGTCATCGCGTGTACGCTTCCGCCTTAAAAATACGTAAAATTAGATTTTTAGGTGAAAAACGGCAATAAATGAACACAGGCCGTGGCCTGCCGTAGTATTAAATAAAAATATCGACTATTTGGTGTTTTTTTGCGCGTAAACCGTTTTAGGGACCCGTCTGACAATGCGTGTAATGTTTCAGAGTCGAAAATTAAATCCTCCACCACGAAAACTTGCAAACCATTATTTTTCAAAAAAGTGGTTTTTACCGTACTTAGGTGGTTTAAATTTGGATTTTCTGCAATTTTCTGATATAGGAGGAAGGTCCGACGGTCCCTTGTACAGTTTCCAAGTTTTTAGAGTCATCGCGTGTACGCTTCCGCCTTAAAAATACGTAAAATTAGATTTTTAGATGAAAAACGGCAATAAATGAACACAGGCCGTGGCCTGCCGTAGTATTAAATAAAAATATCGACTATTTGGTGTTTTTTTGCGCGTAAACCGTTTTAGGGACCCTTCTGATAATGCGTGTAATGTTTCAGAGTCGAAAATAAATCCTTCACCACGAAAACTTGCAAACCATTATTTTTCAAAAAAGTGGTTTTTACCGTACTTAGGTGGTTTAAATTTGGATTTTCTGCAATTTTCTGATATAGGAGGAAGGTCCGACGGTCCCTTGTACAGGTTCCAAGTTTTTAGAGTCATCGCGTGTACGCTTCCGCCTTAAAAATACGTAAAATTAGATTTTTAGGTGAAAAACGGCAATAAATGAACACAGGCCGTGGCCTGCCGTAGTATTAAATAAAAATATCGACTATTTGGTGTTTTTTTGCGCGTAAACCGTTTTAGGGACCCGTCTGACAATGCGTGTAATGTTTCAGAGTCGAAAATTAATCCTTCACCACGAAAACTTGCAAACCATTATTTTTCAAAAAAGTGGTTTTTACCGTACTTAGGTGGTTTAAATTTGGATTTTCTGCAATTTTCTGATATAGGAGGAAGGTCCGACGGTCCCTTGTACAGGTTCCAAGTTTTTAGAGTCATCGCGTGTACGCTTCCGCCTTAAAAATACGTAAAATTAGATTTTTAGGTGAAAAACGGCAATAAATGAACACAGGCCGTGGCCTGCCGTAGTATTAAATAAAAATATCGACTATTTGGTGTTTTTTTGCGCGTAAACCGTTTTAGGGACCCGTCTGACAATGCGTGTAATGTTTCAGAGTCGAAAATTAAATCCTCCACCACGAAAACTTGCAAACCATTATTTTTCAAAAAAGTGGTTTTTACCGTACTTAGGTGGTTTAAATTTGGATTTTCTGCAATTTTCTGATATAGGAGGAAGGTCCGACGGTCCCTTGTACAGTTTCCAAGTTTTTAGAGTCATCGCGTGTACGCTTCCGCCTTAAAAATACGTAAAATTAGATTTTTAGGTGAAAAACGGCAATAAATGAACACAGGCCGTGGCCTGCCGTAGTATTAAATAAAAATATCGACTATTTGGTGTTTTTTTGCGAGTAAACCGTTTTAGGGACCCTTCTGATAATGCGTGTAATGTTTCAGATTCGAAAATAAATCCTTAACCGCGAAAACTTGCAAACCATTATTTTTCAAAAAAGTGGTTTTTACCGTACTTAGGTGGTTTAAATTTGGATTTTCTGCAATTTTCTGATATAGGAGGAAGGTCCGACGGTCCCTTGTACAGGTTCCAAGTTTTTAGAGTCATCGCGTGTACGCTTCCGCCTTAAAAATACGTAAAATTAGATTTTTAGGTGAAAAACGGCAATAAATGAACACAGGCCGTGGCCTGCCGTAGTATTAAATAAAAATATCGACTATTTGGTGTTTTTTTGCGCGTAAACCGTTTTAGGGACCCGTCTGACAATGCGTGTAATGTTTCAGAGTCGAAAATTAATCCTCCACCACGAAAACTTGCAAACCATTATTTTTCAAAAAAGTGGTTTTTACCGTACTTAGGTGGTTTAAATTTGGATTTTCTGCAATTTTCTGATATAGGAGGAAGGTCCGACGGTCCCTTGTACAGGTTCCAAGTTTTTAGAGTCATCGCGTGTACGCTTCCGCCTTAAAAATACGTAAAATTAGATTTTTAGGTGAAAAACGGCAATAAATGAACACAGGCCGTGGCCTGCCGTAGTATTAAATAAAAATATCGACTATTTGGTGTTTTTTTGCGCGTAAACCGTTTTAGGGACCCGTCTGACAATGCGTGTAATGTTTCAGAGTCGAAAATTAAATCCTTCACCACGAAAACTTGCAAACCATTATTTTTCAAAAAAGTGGTTTTTACCGTACTTAGGTGGTTTAAATTTGGATTTTCTGCAATTTTCTGATATAGGAGGAAGGTCCGACGGTCCCTTGTACAGTTTCCAAGTTTTTAGAGTCATCGCGTGTACGCTTCCGCCTTAAAAATACGTAAAATTAGATTTTTAGATGAAAAACGGCAATAAATGAACACAGGCCGTGGCCTGCCGTAGTATTAAATAAAAATATCGACTATTTGGTGTTTTTTTGCGCGTAAACCGTTTTAGGGACCCGTCTGACAATGCGTGTAATGTTTCAGAGTCGAAAATTAAATCCTTCACCACGAAAACTTGCAAACCATTATTTTTCAAAAAAGTGGTTTTTACCGTACTTAGGTGGTTTAAATTTGGATTTTCTGCAATTTTCTGATATAGGAGGAAGGTCCGACGGTCCCTTGTACAGTTTCCAAGTTTTTAGAGTCATCGCGTGTACGCTTCCGCCTTAAAAATACGTAAAATTAGATTTTTAGGTGAAAAACGGCAATAAATGAACACAGGCCGTGGCCTGCCGTAGTATTAAATAAAAATATCGACTATTTGGTGTTTTTTTGCGCGTAAACCGTTTTAGGGACCCGTCTGACAATGCGTGTAATGTTTCAGAGTCGAAAATTAAATCCTTCACCACGAAAACTTGCAAACCATTATTTTTCAAAAAAGTGGTTTTTACCGTACTTAGGTGGTTTAAATTTGGATTTTCTGCAATTTTCTGATATAGGAGGAAGGTCCGACGGTCCCTTGTACAGTTTCCAAGTTTTTAGAGTCATCGCGTGTACGCTTCCGCCTTAAAAATACGTAAAATTAGATTTTTAGATGAAAAACGGCAATAAATGAACACAGGCCGTGGCCTGCCGTAGTATTAAATAAAAATATCGACTATTTGGTGTTTTTTTGCGCGTAAACCGTTTTAGGGACCCGTCTGACAATGCGTGTAATGTTTCAGAGTCGAAAATTAAATCCTTCACCACGAAAACTTGCAAACCATTATTTTTCAAAAAAGTGGTTTTTACCGTACTTAGGTGGTTTAAATTTGGATTTTCTGCAATTTTCTGATATAGGAGGAAGGTCCGACGGTCCCTTGTACAGGTTCCAAGTTTTTAGAGTCATCGCGTGTACGCTTCCGCCTTAAAAATACGTAAAATTAGATTTTTAGGTGAAAAACGGCAATAAATGAACACAGGCCGTGGCCTGCCGTAGTATTAAATAAAAATATCGACTATTTGGTGTTTTTTTGCGCGTAAACCGTTTTAGGGACCCGTCTGACAATGCGTGTAATGTTTCAGAGTCGAAAATTAAATCCTCCACCACGAAAACTTGCAAACCATTATTTTTCAAAAAAGTGGTTTTTACCGTACTTAGGTGGTTTAAATTTGGATTTTCTGCAATTTTCTGATATAGGAGGAAGGTCCGACGGTCCCTTGTACAGTTTCCAAGTTTTTAGAGTCATCGCGTGTACGCTTCCGCCTTAAAAATACGTAAAATTAGATTTTTAGGTGAAAAACGGCAATAAATGAACACAGGCCGTGGCCTGCCGTAGTATTAAATAAAAATATCGACTATTTGGTGTTTTTTTGCGCGTAAACCGTTTTAGGGACCCGTCTGACAATGCGTGTAATGTTTCAGAGTCGAAAATTAAATCCTCACCACGAAAACTTGCAAACCATTATTTTTCAAAAAAGTGGTTTTTACCGTACTTAGGTGGTTTAAATTTGGATTTTCTGCAATTTTCTGATATAGGAGGAAGGTCCGACGGTCCCTTGTACAGTTTCCAAGTTTTTAGAGTCATCGCGTGTACGCTTCCGCCTTAAAAATACGTAAAATTAGATTTTTAGATGAAAAACGGCAATAAATGAACACAGGCCGTGGCCTGCCGTAGTATTAAATAAAAATATCGACTATTTGGTGTTTTTTTGCGCGTAAACCGTTTTAGGGACCCGTCTGACAATGCGTGTAATGTTTCAGAGTCGAAAATTAAATCCTCCACCACGAAAACTTGCAAACCATTATTTTTCAAAAAAGTGGTTTTTACCGTACTTAGGTGGTTTAAATTTGGATTTTCTGCAATTTTCTGATATAGGAGGAAGGTCCGACGGTCCCTTGTACAGGTTCCAAGTTTTTAGAGTCATCGCGTGTACGCTTCCGCCTTAAAAATACGTAAAATTAGATTTTTAGGTGAAAAACGGCAATAAATGAACACAGGCCGTGGCCTGCCGTAGTATTAAATAAAAATATCGACTATTTGGTGTTTTTTTGCGCGTAAACCGTTTTAGGGACCCGTCTGACAATGCGTGTAATGTTTCAGAGTCGAAAATTAAATCCTTCACCACGAAAACTTGCAAACCATTATTTTTCAAAAAAGTGGTTTTTACCGTACTTAGGTGGTTTAAATTTGGATTTTCTGCAATTTTCTGATATAGGAGGAAGGTCCGACGGTCCCTTGTACAGTTTCCAAGTTTTTAGAGTCATCGCGTGTACGCTTCCGCCTTAAAAATACGTAAAATTAGATTTTTAGGTGAAAAACGGCAATAAATGAACACAGGCCGTGGCCTGCCGTAGTATTAAATAAAAATATCGACTATTTGGTGTTTTTTTGCGAGTAAACCGTTTTAGGGACCCTTCTGATAATGCGTGTAATGTTTCAGATTCGAAAATAAATCCTTCACCGCGAAAACTTGCAAACCATTATTTTTCAAAAAAGTGGTTTTTACCGTACTTAGGTGGTTTAAATTTGGATTTTCTGCAATTTTCTGATATAGGAGGAAGGTCCGACGGTCCCTTGTACAGTTTCCAAGTTTTTAGAGTCATCGCGTGTACGCTTCCGCCTTAAAAATACGTAAAATTAGATTTTTAGGTGAAAAACGGCAATAAATGAACACAGGCCGTGGCCTGCCGTAGTATTAAATAAAAATATCGACTATTTGGTGTTTTTTTGCGCGTAAACCGTTTTAGGGACCCGTCTGACAATGCGTGTAATGTTTCAGAGTCGAAAATTAAATCCTCCACCACGAAAACTTGCAAACCATTATTTTTCAAAAAAGTGGTTTTTACCGTACTTAGGTGGTTTAAATTTGGATTTTCTGCAATTTTCTGATATAGGAGGAAGGTCCGACGGTCCCTTGTACAGGTTCCAAGTTTTTAGAGTCATCGCGTGTACGCTTCCGCCTTAAAAATACGTAAAATTAGATTTTTAGGTGAAAAACGGCAATAAATGAACACAGGCCGTGGCCTGCCGTAGTATTAAATAAAAATATCGACTATTTGGTGTTTTTTTGCGCGTAAACCGTTTTAGGGACCCGTCTGACAATGCGTGTAATGTTTCAGAGTCGAAAATTAAATCCTCCACCACGAAAACTTGCAAACCATTATTTTTCAAAAAAGTGGTTTTTACCGTACTTAGGTGGTTTAAATTTGGATTTTCTGCAATTTTCTGATATAGGAGGAAGGTCCGACGGTCCCTTGTACAGTTTCCAAGTTTTTAGAGTCATCGCGTGTACGCTTCCGCCTTAAAAATACGTAAAATTAGATTTTTAGATGAAAAACGGCAATAAATGAACACAGGCCGTGGCCTGCCGTAGTATTAAATAAAAATATCGACTATTTGGTGTTTTTTTGCGCGTAAACCGTTTTAGGGACCCGTCTGACAATGCGTGTAATGTTTCAGAGTCGAAAATTAAATCCTTCACCACGAAAACTTGCAAACCATTATTTTTCAAAAAAGTGGTTTTTACCGTACTTAGGTGGTTTAAATTTGGATTTTCTGCAATTTTCTGATATAGGAGGAAGGTCCGACGGTCCCTTGTACAGGTTCCAAGTTTTTAGAGTCATCGCGTGTACGCTTCCGCCTTAAAAATACGTAAAATTAGATTTTTAGGTGAAAAACGGCAATAAATGAACACAGGCCGTGGCCTGCCGTAGTATTAAATAAAAATATCGACTATTTGGTGTTTTTTTGCGCGTAAACCGTTTTAGGGACCCGTCTGATAATGCGTGTAATGTTTCAGAGTCGAAAATTAAATCCTTCACCACGAAAACTTGCAAACCATTATTTTTCAAAAAAGTGGTTTTTACCGTACTTAGGTGGTTTAAATTTGGATTTTCTGCAATTTTCTGATATAGGAGGAAGGTCCGACGGTCCCTTGTACAGTTTCCAAGTTTTTAGAGTCATCGCGTGTACGCTTCCGCCTTAAAAATACGTAAAATTAGATTTTTAGATGAAAAACGGCAATAAATGAACACAGGCCGTGGCCTGCCGTAGTATTAAATAAAAATATCGACTATTTGGTGTTTTTTTGCGCGTAAACCGTTTTAGGGACCCGTCTGACAATGCGTGTAATGTTTCAGAGTCGAAAATTAAATCCTCCACCACGAAAACTTGCAAACCATTATTTTTCAAAAAAGTGGTTTTTACCGTACTTAGGTGGTTTAAATTTGGATTTTCTGCAATTTTCTGATATAGGAGGAAGGTCCGACGGTCCCTTGTACAGGTTCCAAGTTTTTAGAGTCATCGCGTGTACGCTTCCGCCTTAAAAATACGTAAAATTAGATTTTTAGGTGAAAAACGGCAATAAATGAACACAGGCCGTGGCCTGCCGTAGTATTAAATAAAAATATCGACTATTTGGTGTTTTTTTGCGCGTAAACCGTTTTAGGGACCCTTCTGATAATGCGTGTAATGTTTCAGATTCGAAAATAAATCCTTAACCGCGAAAACTTGCAAACCATTATTTTTCAAAAAAGTGGTTTTTACCGTACTTAGGTGGTTTAAATTTGGATTTTCTGCAATTTTCTGATATAGGAGGAAGGTCCGACGGTCCCTTGTACAGGTTCCAAGTTTTTAGAGTCATCGCGTGTACGCTTCCGCCTTAAAAATACGTAAAATTAGATTTTTAGGTGAAAAACGGCAATAAATGAACACAGGCCGTGGCCTGCCGTAGTATTAAATAAAAATATCGACTATTTGGTGTTTTTTTGCGCGTAAACCGTTTTAGGGACCCGTCTGACAATGCGTGTAATGTTTCAGAGTCGAAAATTAAATCCTTCACCACGAAAACTTGCAAACCATTATTTTTCAAAAAAGTGGTTTTTACCGTACTTAGGTGGTTTAAATTTGGATTTTCTGCAATTTTCTGATATAGGAGGAAGGTCCGACGGTCCCTTGTACAGTTTCCAAGTTTTTAGAGTCATCGCGTGTACGCTTCCGCCTTAAAAATACGTAAAATTAGATTTTTAGATGAAAAACGGCAATAAATGAACACAGGCCGTGGCCTGCCGTAGTATTAAATAAAAATATCGACTATTTGGTGTTTTTTTGCGCGTAAACCGTTTTAGGGACCCGTCTGACAATGCGTGTAATGTTTCAGAGTCGAAAATTAAATCCTCCACCACGAAAACTTGCAAACCATTATTTTTCAAAAAAGTGGTTTTTACCGTACTTAGGTGGTTTAAATTTGGATTTTCTGCAATTTTCTGATATAGGAGGAAGGTCCGACGGTCCCTTGTACAGTTTCCAAGTTTTTAGAGTCATCGCGTGTACGCTTCCGCCTTAAAAATACGTAAAATTAGATTTTTAGGTGAAAAACGGCAATAAATGAACACAGGCCGTGGCCTGCCGTAGTATTAAATAAAAATATCGACTATTTGGTGTTTTTTTGCGCGTAAACCGTTTTAGGGACCCTTCTGACAATGCGTGTAATGTTTCAGAGTCGAAAATTAAATCCTTCACCACGAAAACTTGCAAACCATTATTTTTCAAAAAAGTGGTTTTTACCGTACTTAGGTGGTTTAAATTTGGATTTTCTGCAATTTTCTGATATAGGAGGAAGGTCCGACGGTCCCTTGTACAGTTTCCAAGTTTTTAGAGTCATCGCGTGTACGCTTCCGCCTTAAAAATACGTAAAATTAGATTTTTAGATGAAAAACGGCAATAAATGAACACAGGCCGTGGCCTGCCGTAGTATTAAATAAAAATATCGACTATTTGGTGTTTTTTTGCGCGTAAACCGTTTTAGGGACCCGTCTGACAATGCGTGTAATGTTTCAGAGTCGAAAATTAAATCCTTCACCACGAAAACTTGCAAACCATTATTTTTCAAAAAAGTGGTTTTTACCGTACTTAGGTGGTTTAAATTTGGATTTTCTGCAATTTTCTGATATAGGAGGAAGGTCCGACGGTCCCTTGTACAGTTTCCAAGTTTTTAGAGTCATCGCGTGTACGCTTCCGCCTTAAAAATACGTAAAATTAGATTTTTAGATGAAAAACGGCAATAAATGAACACAGGCCGTGGCCTGCCGTAGTATTAAATAAAAATATCGACTATTTGGTGTTTTTTTGCGCGTAAACCGTTTTAGGGACCCGTCTGACAATGCGTGTAATGTTTCAGAGTCGAAAATTAAATCCTCCACCACGAAAACTTGCAAACCATTATTTTTCAAAAAAGTGGTTTTTACCGTACTTAGGTGGTTTAAACTTGGATTTTCTGCAATTTTCTGATATAGGAGGAAGGTCCGACGGTCCCTTGTACAGTTTCCAAGTTTTTAGAGTCATCGCGTGTACGCTTCCGCCTTAAAAATACGTAAAATTAGATTTTTAGGTGAAAAACGGCAATAAATGAACACAGGCCGTGGCCTGCCGTAGTATTAAATAAAAATATCGACTATTTGGTGTTTTTTTGCGCGTAAACCGTTTTAGGGACCCGTCTGATAATGCGTGTAATGTTTCAGATTCGAAAATTAAATCCTTCACCACGAAAACTTGCAAACCATTATTTTTCAAAAAAGTGGTTTTTACCGTACTTAGGTGGTTTAAATTTGGATTTTCTGCAATTTTCTGATATAGGAGGAAGGTCCGACGGTCCCTTGTACAGTTTCCAAGTTTTTAGAGTCATCGCGTGTACGCTTCCGCCTTAAAAATACGTAAAATTAGATTTTTAGGTGAAAAACGGCAATAAATGAACACAGGCCGTGGCCTGCCGTAGTATTAAATAAAAATATCGACTATTTGGTGTTTTTTTGCGCGTAAACCGTTTTAGGGACCCGTCTGACAATGCGTGTAATGTTTCAGAGTCGAAAATTAAATCCTCCACCACGAAAACTTGCAAACCATTATTTTTCAAAAAAGTGGTTTTTACCGTACTTAGGTGGTTTAAATTTGGATTTTCTGCAATTTTCTGATATAGGAGGAAGGTCCGACGGTCCCTTGTACAGGTTCCAAGTTTTTAGAGTCATCGCGTGTACGCTTCCGCCTTAAAAATACGTAAAATTAGATTTTTAGGTGAAAAACGGCAATAAATGAACACAGGCCGTGGCCTGCCGTAGTATTAAATAAAAATATCGACTATTTGGTGTTTTTTTGCGCGTAAACCGTTTTAGGGACCCGTCTGACAATGCGTGTAATGTTTCAGAGTCGAAAATTAAATCCTCCACCACGAAAACTTGCAAACCATTATTTTTCAAAAAAGTGGTTTTTACCGTACTTAGGTGGTTTAAACTTGGATTTTCTGCAATTTTCTGATATAGGAGGAAGGTCCGACGGTCCCTTGTACAGTTTCCAAGTTTTTAGAGTCATCGCGTGTACGCTTCCGCCTTAAAAATACGTAAAATTAGATTTTTAGATGAAAAACGGCAATAAATGAACACAGGCCGTGGCCTGCCGTAGTATTAAATAAAAATATCGACTATTTGGTGTTTTTTTGCGAGTAAACCGTTTTAGGGACCCTTCTGATAATGCGTGTAAAGTTTCAGATTCGAAAATAAATCCTTAACCGCGAAAACTTGCAAACCATTATTTTTCAAAAAAGTGGTTTTTACCGTACTTAGGTGGTTTAAATTTGGATTTTCTGCAATTTTCTGATATAGGAGGAAGGTCCGACGGTCCCTTGTACAGTTTCCAAGTTTTTAGAGTCATCGCGTGTACGCTTCCGCCTTAAAAATACGTAAAATTAGATTTTTAGGTGAAAAACGGCAATAAATGAACACAGGCCGTGGCCTGCCGTAGTATTAAATAAAAATATCGACTATTTGGTGTTTTTTTGCGCGTAAACCGTTTTAGGGACCCGTCTGACAATGCGTGTAATGTTTCAGAGTCGAAAATTAAATCCTCCACCACGAAAACTTGCAAACCATTATTTTTCAAAAAAGTGGTTTTTACCGTACTTAGGTGGTTTAAATTTGGATTTTCTGCAATTTTCTGATATAGGAGGAAGGTCCGACGGTCCCTTGTACAGGTTCCAAGTTTTTAGAGTCATCGCGTGTACGCTTCCGCCTTAAAAATACGTAAAATTAGATTTTTAGGTGAAAAACGGCAATAAATGAACACAGGCCGTGGCCTGCCGTAGTATTAAATAAAAATATCGACTATTTGGTGTTTTTTTGCGCGTAAACCGTTTTAGGGACCCGTCTGACAATGCGTGTAATGTTTCAGAGTCGAAAATTAAATCCTCCACCACGAAAACTTGCAAACCATTATTTTTCAAAAAAGTGGTTTTTACCGTACTTAGGTGGTTTAAATTTGGATTTTCTGCAATTTTCTGATATAGGAGGAAGGTCCGACGGTCCCTTGTACAGTTTCCAAGTTTTTAGAGTCATCGCGTGTACGCTTCCGCCTTAAAAATACGTAAAATTAGATTTTTAGATGAAAAACGGCAATAAATGAACACAGGCCGTGGCCTGCCGTAGTATTAAATAAAAATATCGACTATTTGGTGTTTTTTTGCGCGTAAACCGTTTTAGGGACCCGTCTGATAATGCGTGTAATGTTTCAGATTCGAAAATTAAATCCTTCACCACGAAAACTTGCAAACCATTATTTTTCAAAAAAGTGGTTTTTACCGTACTTAGGTGGTTTAAATTTGGATTTTCTGCAATTTTCTGATATAGGAGGAAGGTCCGACGGTCCCTTGTACAGTTTCCAAGTTTTTAGAGTCATCGCGTGTACGCTTCCGCCTTAAAAATACGTAAAATTAGATTTTTAGATGAAAAACGGCAATAAATGAACACAGGCCGTGGCCTGCCGTAGTATTAAATAAAAATATCGACTATTTGGTGTTTTTTTGCGAGTAAACCGTTTTAGGGACCCTTCTGATAATGCGTGTAAAGTTTCAGATTCGAAAATAAATCCTTAACCGCGAAAACTTGCAAACCATTATTTTTCAAAAAAGTGGTTTTTACCGTACTTAGGTGGTTTAAATTTGGATTTTCTGCAATTTTCTGATATAGGAGGAAGGTCCGACGGTCCCTTGTACAGTTTCCAAGTTTTTAGAGTCATCGCGTGTACGCTTCCGCCTTAAAAATACGTAAAATTAGATTTTTAGGTGAAAAACGGCAATAAATGAACACAGGCCGTGGCCTGCCGTAGTATTAAATAAAAATATCGACTATTTGGTGTTTTTTTGCGCGTAAACCGTTTTAGGGACCCGTCTGACAATGCGTGTAATGTTTCAGAGTCGAAAATTAAATCCTCCACCACGAAAACTTGCAAACCATTATTTTTCAAAAAAGTGGTTTTTACCGTACTTAGGTGGTTTAAATTGGATTTTCTGCAATTTTCTGATATAGGAGGAAGGTCCGACGGTCCCTTGTACAGTTTCCAAGTTTTTAGAGTCATCGCGTGTACGCTTCCGCCTTAAAAATACGTAAAATTAGATTTTTAGATGAAAAACGGCAATAAATGAACACAGGCCGTGGCCTGCCGTAGTATTAAATAAAAATATCGACTATTTGGTGTTTTTTTGCGCGTAAACCGTTTTAGGGACCCGTCTGACAATGCGTGTAATGTTTCAGAGTCGAAAATTAAATCCTCCACCACGAAAACTTGCAAACCATTATTTTTCAAAAAAGTGGTTTTTACCGTACTTAGGTGGTTTAAATTTGGATTTTCTGCAATTTTCTGATATAGGAGGAAGGTCCGACGGTCCCTTGTACAGTTTCCAAGTTTTTAGAGTCATCGCGTGTACGCTTCCGCCTTAAAAATACGTAAAATTAGATTTTTAGGTGAAAAACGGCAATAAATGAACACAGGCCGTGGCCTGCCGTAGTATTAAATAAAAATATCGACTATTTGGTGTTTTTTTGCGCGTAAACCGTTTTAGGGACCCGTCTGATAATGCGTGTAATGTTTCAGAGTCGAAAATTAAATCCTTCACCACGAAAACTTGCAAACCATTATTTTTCAAAAAAGTGGTTTTTACCGTACTTAGGTGGTTTAAATTTGGATTTTCTGCAATTTTCTGATATAGGAGGAAGGTCCGACGGTCCCTTGTACAGTTTCCAAGTTTTTAGAGTCATCGCGTGTACGCTTCCGCCTTAAAAATACGTAAAATTAGATTTTTAGATGAAAAACGGCAATAAATGAACACAGGCCGTGGCCTGCCGTAGTATTAAATAAAAATATCGACTATTTGGTGTTTTTTTGCGCGTAAACCGTTTTAGGGACCCGTCTGACAATGCGTGTAATGTTTCAGAGTCGAAAATTAAATCCTCCACCACGAAAACTTGCAAACCATTATTTTTCAAAAAAGTGGTTTTTACCGTACTTAGGTGGTTTAAACTTGGATTTTCTGCAATTTTCTGATATAGGAGGAAGGTCCGACGGTCCCTTGTACAGGTTCCAAGTTTTTAGAGTCATCGCGTGTACGCTTCCGCCTTAAAAATACGTAAAATTAGATTTTTAGGTGAAAAACGGCAATAAATGAACACAGGCCGTGGCCTGCCGTAGTATTAAATAAAAATATCGACTATTTGGTGTTTTTTTGCGAGTAAACCGTTTTAGGGACCCTTCTGATAATGCGTGTAAAGTTTCAGATTCGAAAATAAATCCTTAACCGCGAAAACTTGCAAACCATTATTTTTCAAAAAAGTGGTTTTTACCGTACTTAGGTGGTTTAAATTTGGATTTTCTGCAATTTTCTGATATAGGAGGAAGGTCCGACGGTCCCTTGTACAGTTTCCAAGTTTTTAGAGTCATCGCGTGTACGCTTCCGCCTTAAAAATACGTAAAATTAGATTTTTAGGTGAAAAACGGCAATAAATGAACACAGGCCGTGGCCTGCCGTAGTATTAAATAAAAATATCGACTATTTGGTGTTTTTTTGCGCGTAAACCGTTTTAGGGACCCTTCTGATAATGCGTGTAAAGTTTCAGATTCGAAAATAAATCCTTCACCGCGAAAACTTGCAAACCATTATTTTTCAAAAAAGTGGTTTTTACCGTACTTAGGTGGTTTAAATTTGGATTTTCTGCAATTTTCTGATATAGGAGGAAGGTCCGACGGTCCCTTGTACAGTTTCCAAGTTTTTAGAGTCATCGCGTGTACGCTTCCGCCTTAAAAATACGTAAAATTAGATTTTTAGGTGAAAAACGGCAATAAATGAACACAGGCCGTGGCCTGCCGTAGTATTAAATAAAAATATCGACTATTTGGTGTTTTTTTGCGCGTAAACCGTTTTAGGGACCCGTCTGACAATGCGTGTAATGTTTCAGAGTCGAAAATTAAATCCTCCACCACGAAAACTTGCAAACCATTATTTTTCAAAAAAGTGGTTTTTACCGTACTTAGGTGGTTTAAATTTGGATTTTCTGCAATTTTCTGATATAGGAGGAAGGTCCGACGGTCCCTTGTACAGTTTCCAAGTTTTTAGAGTCATCGCGTGTACGCTTCCGCCTTAAAAATACGTAAAATTAGATTTTTAGATGAAAAACGGCAATAAATGAACACAGGCCGTGGCCTGCCGTAGTATTAAATAAAAATATCGACTATTTGGTGTTTTTTTGCGCGTAAACCGTTTTAGGGACCCGTCTGATAATGCGTGTAATGTTTCAGAGTCGAAAATTAAATCCTTCACCACGAAAACTTGCAAACCATTATTTTTCAAAAAAGTGGTTTTTACCGTACTTAGGTGGTTTAAACTTGGATTTTCTGCAATTTTCTGATATAGGAGGAAGGTCCGACGGTCCCTTGTACAGGTTCCAAGTTTTTAGAGTCATCGCGTGTACGCTTCCGCCTTAAAAATACGTAAAATTAGATTTTTAGGTGAAAAACGGCAATAAATGAACACAGGCCGTGGCCTGCCGTAGTATTAAATAAAAATATCGACTATTTGGTGTTTTTTTGCGAGTAAACCGTTTTAGGGACCCTTCTGATAATGCGTGTAAAGTTTCAGATTCGAAAAATAAATCCTTAACCGCGAAAACTTGCAAACATATATTTTTCAAAAAAGTGGTTTTTACCGTACTTAGGTGGTTTAAATTTGGATTTTCTGCAATTTTCTGATATAGGAGGAAGGTCCGACGGTCCCTTGTACAGTTTCCAAGTTTTTAGAGTCATCGCGTGTACGCTTCCGCCTTAAAAATACGTAAAATTAGATTTTTAAATGAAAAACGGCAATAAATGAACACAGGCCGTGGCCTGCCGTAGTATTAAATAAAAATATCGACTATTTGGTGTTTTTTTGCGAGTAAACCGTTTTAGGGACCCTTCTGATAATGCGTGTAAAGTTTCAGATTCGAAAATTAAATCCTCCACCACGAAAACTTGCAAACCATTATTTTTCAAAAAAGTGGTTTTTACCGTACTTAGGTGGTTTAAATTTGGATTTTCTGCAATTTTCTGATATAGGAGGAAGGTCCGACGGTCCCTTGTACAGTTTCCAAGTTTTTAGAGTCATCGCGTGTACGCTTCCGCCTTAAAAATACGTAAAATTAGATTTTTAGATGAAAAACGGCAATAAATGAACACAGGCCGTGGCCTGCCGTAGTATTAAATAAAAATATCGACTATTTGGTGTTTTTTTGCGCGTAAACCGTTTTAGGGACCCGTCTGACAATGCGTGTAATGTTTCAGAGTCGAAAATTAAATCCTCACCACGAAAACTTGCAAACCATTATTTTTCAAAAAAGTGGTTTTTACCGTACTTAGGTGGTTTAAATTTGGATTTTCTGCAATTTTCTGATATAGGAGGAAGGTCCGACGGTCCCTTGTACAGTTTCCAAGTTTTTAGAGTCATCGCGTGTATGCTTCCGCCTTAAAAATACGTAAAATTAGATTTTTAGGTGAAAAACGGCAATAAATGAACACAGGCCGTGGCCTGCCGTAGTATTAAATAAAAATATCGACTATTTGGTGTTTTTTTGCGCGTAAACCGTTTTAGGGACCCGTCTGACAATGCGTGTAATGTTTCAGAGTCGAAAATTAAATCCTCCACCACGAAAACTTGCAAACCATTATTTTTCAAAAAAGTGGTTTTTACCGTACTTAGGTGGTTTAAATTTGGATTTTCTGCAATTTTCTGATATAGGAGGAAGGTCCGACGGTCCCTTGTACAGGTTCCAAGTTTTTAGAGTCATCGCGTGTACGCTTCCGCCTTAAAAATACGTAAAATTAGATTTTTAGGTGAAAAACGGCAATAAATGAACACAGGCCGTGGCCTGCCGTAGTATTAAATAAAAATATCGACTATTTGGTGTTTTTTTGCGCGTAAACCGTTTTAGGGACCCGTCTGATAATGCGTGTAATGTTTCAGAGTCGAAAATTAAATCCTTCACCACGAAAACTTGCAAACCATTATTTTTCAAAAAAGTGGTTTTTACCGTACTTAGGTGGTTTAAATTTGGATTTTCTGCAATTTTCTGATATAGGAGGAAGGTCCGACGGTCCCTTGTACAGTTTCCAAGTTTTTAGAGTCATCGCGTGTACGCTTCCGCCTTAAAAATACGTAAAATTAGATTTTTAGATGAAAAACGGCAATAAATGAACACAGGCCGTGGCCTGCCGTAGTATTAAATAAAAATATCGACTATTTGGTGTTTTTTTGCGCGTAAACCGTTTTAGGGACCCGTCTGACAATGCGTGTAATGTTTCAGAGTCGAAAATTAAATCCTTCACCACGAAAACTTGCAAACCATTATTTTTCAAAAAAGTGGTTTTTACCGTACTTAGGTGGTTTAAATTTGGATTTTCTGCAATTTTCTGATATAGGAGGAAGGTCCGACGGTCCCTTGTACAGTTTCCAAGTTTTTAGAGTCATCGCGTGTACGCTTCCGCCTTAAAAATACGTAAAATTAGATTTTTAGGTGAAAAACGGCAATAAATGAACACAGGCCGTGGCCTGCCGTAGTATTAAATAAAAATATCGACTATTTGGTGTTTTTTTGCGCGTAAACCGTTTTAGGGACCCTTCTGACAATGCGTGTAATGTTTCAGAGTCGAAAATTAAATCCTTCACCACGAAAACTTGCAAACCATTATTTTTCAAAAAAGTGGTTTTTACCGTACTTAGGTGGTTTAAATTTGGATTTTCTGCAATTTTCTGATATAGGAGGAAGGTCCGACGGTCCCTTGTACAGTTTCCAAGTTTTTAGAGTCATCGCGTGTACGCTTCCGCCTTAAAAATACGTAAAATTAGATTTTTAGATGAAAAACGGCAATAAATGAACACAGGCCGTGGCCTGCCGTAGTATTAAATAAAAATATCGACTATTTGGTGTTTTTTTGCGCGTAAACCGTTTTAGGGACCCGTCTGACAATGCGTGTAATGTTTCAGAGTCGAAAATTAAATCCTCCACCACGAAAACTTGCAAACCATTATTTTTCAAAAAAGTGGTTTTTACCGTACTTAGGTGGTTTAAACTTGGATTTTCTGCAATTTTCTGATATAGGAGGAAGGTCCGACGGTCCCTTGTACAGTTTCCAAGTTTTTAGAGTCATCGCGTGTACGCTTCCGCCTTAAAAATACGTAAAATTAGATTTTTAGGTGAAAAACGGCAATAAATGAACACAGGCCGTGGCCTGCCGTAGTATTAAATAAAAATATCGACTATTTGGTGTTTTTTTGCGAGTAAACCGTTTTAGGGACCCTTCTGATAATGCGTGTAAAGTTTCAGATTCGAAAATAAATCCTTAACCGCGAAAACTTGCAAACATATATTTTTCAAAAAAGTGGTTTTTACCGTACTTAGGTGGTTTAAATTTGGATTTTCTGCAATTTTCTGATATAGGAGGAAGGTCCGACGGTCCCTTGTACAGTTTCCAAGTTTTTAGAGTCATCGCGTGTACGCTTCCGCCTTAAAAATACGTAAAATTAGATTTTTAGATGAAAAACGGCAATAAATGAACACAGGCCGTGGCCTGCCGTAGTATTAAATAAAAATATCGACTATTTGGTGTTTTTTTGCGCGTAAACCGTTTTAGGGACCCGTCTGACAATGCGTGTAATGTTTCAGAGTCGAAAATTAAATCCTCCACCACGAAAACTTGCAAACCATTATTTTTCAAAAAAGTGGTTTTTACCGTACTTAGGTGGTTTAAACTTGGATTTTCTGCAATTTTCTGATATAGGAGGAAGGTCCGACGGTCCCTTGTACAGGTTCCAAGTTTTTAGAGTCATCGCGTGTACGCTTCCGCCTTAAAAATACGTAAAATTAGATTTTTAGGTGAAAAACGGCAATAAATGAACACAGGCCGTGGCCTGCCGTAGTATTAAATAAAAATATCGACTATTTGGTGTTTTTTTGCGAGTAAACCGTTTTAGGGACCCTTCTGATAATGCGTGTAAAGTTTCAGATTCGAAAAATAAATCCTTAACCGCGAAAACTTGCAAACATATATTTTTCAAAAAAGTGGTTTTTACCGTACTTAGGTGGTTTAAATTTGGATTTTCTGCAATTTTCTGATATAGGAGGAAGGTCCGACGGTCCCTTGTACAGTTTCCAAGTTTTTAGAGTCATCGCGTGTACGCTTCCGCCTTAAAAATACGTAAAATTAGATTTTTAGGTGAAAAACGGCAATAAATGAACACAGGCCGTGGCCTGCCGTAGTATTAAATAAAAATATCGACTATTTGGTGTTTTTTTGCGCGTAAACCGTTTTAGGGACCCGTCTGACAATGCGTGTAATGTTTCAGAGTCGAAAATTAAATCCTCCACCACGAAAACTTGCAAACCATTATTTTTCAAAAAAGTGGTTTTTACCGTACTTAGGTGGTTTAAATTTGGATTTTCTGCAATTTTCTGATATAGGAGGAAGGTCCGACGGTCCCTTGTACAGTTTCCAAGTTTTTAGAGTCATCGCGTGTACGCTTCCGCCTTAAAAATACGTAAAATTAGATTTTTAGGTGAAAAACGGCAATAAATGAACACAGGCCGTGGCCTGCCGTAGTATTAAATAAAAATATCGACTATTTGGTGTTTTTTTGCGCGTAAACCGTTTTAGGGACCCGTCTGATAATGCGTGTAATGTTTCAGAGTCGAAAATTAAATCCTTCACCACGAAAACTTGCAAACCATTATTTTTCAAAAAAGTGGTTTTTACCGTACTTAGGTGGTTTAAATTTGGATTTTCTGCAATTTTCTGATATAGGAGGAAGGTCCGACGGTCCCTTGTACAGTTTCCAAGTTTTTAGAGTCATCGCGTGTACGCTTCCGCCTTAAAAATACGTAAAATTAGATTTTTAGATGAAAAACGGCAATAAATGAACACAGGCCGTGGCCTGCCGTAGTATTAAATAAAAATATCGACTATTTGGTGTTTTTTTGCGCGTAAACCGTTTTAGGGACCCGTCTGACAATGCGTGTAATGTTTCAGAGTCGAAAATTAAATCCTCCACCACGAAAACTTGCAAACCATTATTTTTCAAAAAAGTGGTTTTTACCGTACTTAGGTGGTTTAAACTTGGATTTTCTGCAATTTTCTGATATAGGAGGAAGGTCCGACGGTCCCTTGTACAGGTTCCAAGTTTTTAGAGTCATCGCGTGTACGCTTCCGCCTTAAAAATACGTAAAATTAGATTTTTAGGTGAAAAACGGCAATAAATGAACACAGGCCGTGGCCTGCCGTAGTATTAAATAAAAATATCGACTATTTGGTGTTTTTTTGCGCGTAAACCGTTTTAGGGACCCGTCTGATAATGCGTGTAATGTTTCAGAGTCGAAAATTAAATCCTTCACCACGAAAACTTGCAAACCATTATTTTTCAAAAAAGTGGTTTTTACCGTACTTAGGTGGTTTAAATTTGGATTTTCTGCAATTTTCTGATATAGGAGGAAGGTCCGACGGTCCCTTGTACAGTTTCCAAGTTTTTAGAGTCATCGCGTGTACGCTTCCGCCTTAAAAATACGTAAAATTAGATTTTTAGATGAAAAACGGCAATAAATGAACACAGGCCGTGGCCTGCCGTAGTATTAAATAAAAATATCGACTATTTGGTGTTTTTTTGCGCGTAAACCGTTTTAGGGACCCGTCTGACAATGCGTGTAATGTTTCAGAGTCGAAAATTAAATCCTCCACCACGAAAACTTGCAAACCATTATTTTTCAAAAAAGTGGTTTTTACCGTACTTAGGTGGTTTAAATTTGGATTTTCTGCAATTTTCTGATATAGGAGGAAGGTCCGACGGTCCCTTGTACAGGTTCCAAGTTTTTAGAGTCATCGCGTGTACGCTTCCGCCTTAAAAATACGTAAAATTAGATTTTTAGGTGAAAAACGGCAATAAATGAACACAGGCCGTGGCCTGCCGTAGTATTAAATAAAAATATCGACTATTTGGTGTTTTTTTGCGCGTAAACCGTTTTAGGGACCCGTCTGACAATGCGTGTAATGTTTCAGAGTCGAAAATTAAATCCTCCACCACGAAAACTTGCAAACCATTATTTTTCAAAAAAGTGGTTTTTACCGTACTTAGGTGGTTTAAATTTGGATTTTCTGCAATTTTCTGATATAGGAGGAAGGTCCGACGGTCCCTTGTACAGTTTCCAAGTTTTTAGAGTCATCGCGTGTACGCTTCCGCCTTAAAAATACGTAAAATTAGATTTTTAGATGAAAAACGGCAATAAATGAACACAGGCCGTGGCCTGCCGTAGTATTAAATAAAAATATCGACTATTTGGTGTTTTTTTGCGCGTAAACCGTTTTAGGGACCCGTCTGACAATGCGTGTAATGTTTCAGAGTCGAAAATTAAATCCTCCACCACGAAAACTTGCAAACCATTATTTTTCAAAAAAGTGGTTTTTACCGTACTTAGGTGGTTTAAATTGGATTTTCTGCAATTTTCTGATATAGGAGGAAGGTCCGACGGTCCCTTGTACAGGTTCCAAGTTTTTAGAGTCATCGCGTGTACGCTTCCGCCTTAAAAATACGTAAAATTAGATTTTTAGGTGAAAAACGGCAATAAATGAACACAGGCCGTGGCCTGCCGTAGTATTAAATAAAAATATCGACTATTTGGTGTTTTTTTGCGCGTAAACCGTTTTAGGGACCCGTCTGACAATGCGTGTAATGTTTCAGAGTCGAAAATTAAATCCTCCACCACGAAAACTTGCAAACCATTATTTTTCAAAAAAGTGGTTTTTACCGTACTTAGGTGGTTTAAATTTGGATTTTCTGCAATTTTCTGATATAGGAGGAAGGTCCGACGGTCCCTTGTACAGTTTCCAAGTTTTTAGAGTCATCGCGTGTACGCTTCCGCCTTAAAAATACGTAAAATTAGATTTTTAGATGAAAAACGGCAATAAATGAACACAGGCCGTGGCCTGCCGTAGTATTAAATAAAAATATCGACTATTTGGTGTTTTTTTGCGCGTAAACCGTTTTAGGGACCCGTCTGACAATGCGTGTAATGTTTCAGAGTCGAAAATTAAATCCTCCACCACGAAAACTTGCAAACCATTATTTTTCAAAAAAGTGGTTTTTACCGTACTTAGGTGGTTTAAATTTGGATTTTCTGCAATTTTCTGATATAGGAGGAAGGTCCGACGGTCCCTTGTACAGGTTCCAAGTTTTTAGAGTCATCGCGTGTACGCTTCCGCCTTAAAAATACGTAAAATTAGATTTTTAGGTGAAAAACGGCAATAAATGAACACAGGCCGTGGCCTGCCGTAGTATTAAATAAAAATATCGACTATTTGGTGTTTTTTTGCGAGTAAACCGTTTTAGGGACCCTTCTGATAATGCGTGTAAAGTTTCAGATTCGAAAATAAATCCTTAACCGCGAAAACTTGCAAACATATAATTTTTCAAAAAAGTGGTTTTTGACCGTACTTAGGTGGTTTAAATTTGGATTTTCTGCAATTTTCTGATATAGGAGGAAGGTCCGACGGTCCCTTGTACAGTTTCCAAGTTTTTAGAGTCATCGCGTGTACGCTTCCGCCTTAAAAATACGTAAAATTAGATTTTTAGGTGAAAAACGGCAATAAATGAACACAGGCCGTGGCCTGCCGTAGTATTAAATAAAAATATCGACTATTTGGTGTTTTTTTGCGCGTAAACCGTTTTAGGGACCCGTCTGACAATGCGTGTAATGTTTCAGAGTCGAAAATTAAATCCTCCACCACGAAAACTTGCAAACCATTATTTTTCAAAAAAGTGGTTTTTACCGTACTTAGGTGGTTTAAATTTGGATTTTCTGCAATTTTCTGATATAGGAGGAAGGTCCGACGGTCCCTTGTACAGTTTCCAAGTTTTTAGAGTCATCGCGTGTACGCTTCCGCCTTAAAAATACGTAAAATTAGATTTTTAGGTGAAAAACGGCAATAAATGAACACAGGCCGTGGCCTGCCGTAGTATTAAATAAAAATATCGACTATTTGGTGTTTTTTTGCGCGTAAACCGTTTTAGGGACCCGTCTGACAATGCGTGTAATGTTTCAGAGTCGAAAATTAAATCCTCCACCACGAAAACTTGCAAACCATTATTTTTCAAAAAAGTGGTTTTTACCGTACTTAGGTGGTTTAAACTTGGATTTTCTGCAATTTTCTGATATAGGAGGAAGGTCCGACGGTCCCTTGTACAGTTTCCAAGTTTTTAGAGTCATCGCGTGTACGCTTCCGCCTTAAAAATACGTAAAATTAGATTTTTAGGTGAAAAACGGCAATAAATGAACACAGGCCGTGGCCTGCCGTAGTATTAAATAAAAATATCGACTATTTGGTGTTTTTTTGCGCGTAAACCGTTTTAGGGACCCGTCTGATAATGCGTGTAATGTTTCAGAGTCGAAAATAAATCCTTCACCACGAAAACTTGCAAACCATTATTTTTCAAAAAAGTGGTTTTTACCGTACTTAGGTGGTTTAAATTTGGATTTTCTGCAATTTTCTGATATAGGAGGAAGGTCCGACGGTCCCTTGTACAGTTTCCAAGTTTTTAGAGTCATCGCGTGTACGCTTCCGCCTTAAAAATACGTAAAATTAGATTTTTAGATGAAAAACGGCAATAAATGAACACAGGCCGTGGCCTGCCGTAGTATTAAATAAAAATATCGACTATTTGGTGTTTTTTTGCGCGTAAACCGTTTTAGGGACCCGTCTGACAATGCGTGTAATGTTTCAGAGTCGAAAATTAAATCCTCCACCACGAAAACTTGCAAACCATTATTTTTCAAAAAAGTGGTTTTTACCGTACTTAGGTGGTTTAAATTTGGATTTTCTGCAATTTTCTGATATAGGAGGAAGGTCCGACGGTCCCTTGTACAGTTTCCAAGTTTTTAGAGTCATCGCGTGTACGCTTCCGCCTTAAAAATACGTAAAATTAGATTTTTAGATGAAAAACGGCAATAAATGAACACAGGCCGTGGCCTGCCGTAGTATTAAATAAAAATATCGACTATTTGGTGTTTTTTTGCGCGTAAACCGTTTTAGGGACCCGTCTGACAATGCGTGTAATGTTTCAGAGTCGAAAATTAAATCCTCCACCACGAAAACTTGCAAACCATTATTTTTCAAAAAAGTGGTTTTTACCGTACTTAGGTGGTTTAAACTTGGATTTTCTGCAATTTTCTGATATAGGAGGAAGGTCCGACGGTCCCTTGTACAGGTTCCAAGTTTTTAGAGTCATCGCGTGTACGCTTCCGCCTTAAAAATACGTAAAATTAGATTTTTAGGTGAAAAACGGCAATAAATGAACACAGGCCGTGGCCTGCCGTAGTATTAAATAAAAATATCGACTTTTTGGTGTTTTTTTGCGAGTAAACCGTTTTAGGGACCCTTCTGATAATGCGTGTAAAGTTTCAGATTCGAAAAATAAATCCTTAACCGCGAAAACTTGCAAAATATAATTTTTCAAAAAAGTGGTTTTTGACGTACTTAGGTGGTTTAAATTTGGATTTTCTGCAATTTTCTGATATAGGAGGAAGGTCCGACGGTCCCTTGTACAGTTTCCAAGTTTTTAGAGTCATCGCGTGTACGCTTCCGCCTTAAAAATACGTAAAATTAGATTTTTAGATGAAAAACGGCAATAAATGAACACAGGCCGTGGCCTGCCGTAGTATTAAATAAAAATATCGACTATTTGGTGTTTTTTTGCGCGTAAACCGTTTTAGGGACCCGTCTGACAATGCGTGTAATGTTTCAGAGTCGAAAATTAAATCCTCCACCACGAAAACTTGCAAACCATTATTTTTCAAAAAAGTGGTTTTTACCGTACTTAGGTGGTTTAAATTGGATTTTCTGCAATTTTCTGATATAGGAGGAAGGTCCGACGGTCCCTTGTACAGTTTCCAAGTTTTTAGAGTCATCGCGTGTACGCTTCCGCCTTAAAAATACGTAAAATTAGATTTTTAGGTGAAAAACGGCAATAAATGAACACAGGCCGTGGCCTGCCGTAGTATTAAATAAAAATATCGACTATTTGGTGTTTTTTTGCGCGTAAACCGTTTTAGGGACCCGTCTGATAATGCGTGTAATGTTTCAGAGTCGAAAATTAAATCCTCCACCACGAAAACTTGCAAACCATTATTTTTCAAAAAAGTGGTTTTTACCGTACTTAGGTGGTTTAAATTTGGATTTTCTGCAATTTTCTGATATAGGAGGAAGGTCCGACGGTCCCTTGTACAGTTTCCAAGTTTTTAGAGTCATCGCGTGTACGCTTCCGCCTTAAAAATACGTAAAATTAGATTTTTAGGTGAAAAACGGCAATAAATGAACACAGGCCGTGGCCTGCCGTAGTATTAAATAAAAATATCGACTATTTGGTGTTTTTTTGCGCGTAAACCGTTTTAGGGACCCGTCTGACAATGCGTGTAATGTTTCAGAGTCGAAAATTAAATCCTCCACCACGAAAACTTGCAAACCATTATTTTTCAAAAAGTGGTTTTTACCGTACTTAGGTGGTTTAAACTTGGATTTTCTGCAATTTTCTGATATAGGAGGAAGGTCCGACGGTCCCTTGTACAGGTTCCAAGTTTTTAGAGTCATCGCGTGTACGCTTCCGCCTTAAAAATACGTAAAATTAGATTTTTAGATGAAAAACGGCAATAAATGAACACAGGCCGTGGCCTGCCGTAGTATTAAATAAAAATATCGACTATTTGGTGTTTTTTTGCGAGTAAACCGTTTTAGGGACCCTTCTGATAATGCGTGTAAAGTTTCAGATTCGAAAAATAAATCCTTAACCGCGAAAACTTGCAAAATATAATTTTTCAAAAAAGTGGTTTTTGACGTACTTAGGTGGTTTAAATTTGGATTTTCTGCAATTTTCTGATATAGGAGGAAGGTCCGACGGTCCCTTGTACAGTTTCCAAGTTTTTAGAGTCATCGCGTGTACGCTTCCGCCTTAAAAATACGTAAAATTAGATTTTTAGATGAAAAACGGCAATAAATGAACACAGGCCGTGGCCTGCCGTAGTATTAAATAAAAATATCGACTATTTGGTGTTTTTTTGCGCGTAAACCGTTTTAGGGACCCGTCTGACAATGCGTGTAATGTTTCAGAGTCGAAAATTAAATCCTCCACCACGAAAACTTGCAAACCATTATTTTTCAAAAAAGTGGTTTTTACCGTACTTAGGTGGTTTAAATTGGATTTTCTGCAATTTTCTGATATAGGAGGAAGGTCCGACGGTCCCTTGTACAGTTTCCAAGTTTTTAGAGTCATCGCGTGTACGCTTCCGCCTTAAAAATACGTAAAATTAGATTTTAGGTGAAAAACGGCAATAAATGAACACAGGCCGTGGCCTGCCGTAGTATTAAATAAAAATATCGACTTTTTGGTGTTTTTTTGCGAGTAAACCGTTTTAGGGACCCGTCTGATAATGCGTGTAAGTTTCAGATTCGAAAATAAATCCTTAACCGCGAAAACTTGCAAAATATAATTTTTCAAAAAGTGGTTTTGACGTACTTAGGTGGTTTAAATTTGGATTTTCTGCAATTTTCTGATATAGGAGGAAGGTCCGACGGTCCCTTGTACAGTTTCCAAGTTTTTAGAGTCATCGCGTGTACGCTTCCGCCTTAAAAATACGTAAAATTAGATTTTTAGGTGAAAAAACGGCAATAAATGAACACAGGCCGTGGCCTGCCGTAGTATTAAATAAAAATATCGACTATTTGGTGTTTTTTTGCGCGTAAACCGTTTTAGGGACCCTTCTGATAATGCGTGTAAAGTTTCAGATTCGAAAAATAAATCCTTAACCGCGAAAACTTGCAAAATATAATTTTTCAAAAAAGTGGTTTTTGACGTACTTAGGTGGTTTAAATTTGGATTTTCTGCCAATTTTCTGAATATAGGAGGAAGGTCCGACGGTCCCTTGTACAGTTTCAAGTTTTAGAGTATCGCGGTACGCTTCCGCCTTAAATACGTAAAATTAGATTTTTAGATGGAAAAACGGCAATAAATGAACACAGGCCGTGGCCGCACCTGCAGTAGTATTAATAAAAAATATCGACTATTTGAGTTGTTTTTTGCGCGGTTAAACCGGCTTTAGGGACCCGTCTCTGACAATGCGTGTTGTAATGGTTTCAGAGTCGAAAATAAATCCCTCCACCACGAAACTGTGCCAACCATTATTTTTCAAAAAAGTGGTTTTTACCGTACTTAGGTGGTTTAAATTTGGATTTTCTGCAATTTTCTGATATAGGAGGAAGGTCCGACGGTCCCTTGTACAGTTTCCAAGTTTTTAGAGTCATCGCGTGTACGCTTCCGCCTTAAAAATACGTAAAATTAGATTTTTAGGTGAAAAACGGCAATAAATGAACACAGGCCGCCGTGCCTGCCGTAGTATTAAATAAAAATATCGACTATTTGGTGTTTTTTTTGCGCGTAAACCGTTTTAGGGACCCGTCTGACAATGCGTGTAAAGTTTCAGAGTCGAAAATAAATCCTTAACCACGCGAAAACTTGCAAAATATTTTTTTTCAAAAAGTGGTTTTTACGTACTTAGGTGGTTTAAATTTGGATTTTCTGCAATTTTCTGATATAGGAGGAAGGTCCGACGGTCCCTTGTACAGTTTCCAAGTTTTTAGAGTCATCGCGTGTACGCTTTCCGCCTTAAAATACGTAAAATTAGATTTTTAGATGAAAAACGGCAATAAATGAACACAGGCCGTGGCCTGCCGTAGTATTAAATAAAATATCGACTATTTGGTGTTTTTTTGCGCGTAAACCGTTTTAGGGACCCGTCTGACAATGCGTGTAATGTTTCAGA
>NC_040877.1:92449378-92489250 GCF_003676215.2 Rhopalosiphum maidis
ATTCTTTAAGTTCTTTGTAATGCATTAATAAACTGTTAATCAAGTTATAACACAGATCATCTTAGATCATCTTCGTGGAGTTAGATTATGTTTAAGAATGTAACATAATAACGATTAATTGTTTATTTAAATAGCATGGCTAATAAATCATACCATACATAATTGTTATGTTGTGTGCTTGGCTGATCGAGGAGTAACTATTATTGGTTTTATATCAGTATAAGAACTATTTAAGATGTAAAAACGAAAATACCTAACTGTTCATTTACAGACTAGGGGAATTTATTGCAATTTTCATTCCGAGTACAAGTACAGGCTGTAATTGGCGTCGTACACCTGTTATGTAAAACAAGGATGTAAATATTCAAATTGTTTATCTTACAGTACTGCAGTTAATCAACTTATTTAAGTTTAAAATGTATAGTTTAATTAACATTTCTCCAGATAAAAAAAAACAGCGGAAAATAGAACATATCTATTCAATTTTGTATAGAAGTTTAAATAATAAATGTAATATGTAATGTATAGTGTTAAGTCAAGCAAGGAAACAGAAATATGATACGATACATTTATCATATTATGCAACGGTTAGTAATTCTTTTCAAATTTTAAATACTGAAAGATACCTACATTACAATATTCTAAGGAATATAATTATTTTTTATTTTCATATGATAGTCACCAGCATTGATAAAATATACACAATATCAATAGGATATAAAAATTCTTAGTATAATAAATGTTTATAAAATATCTTCACGTTGTATCGGATTTAATGATTAATATTTTTGACGTTCGTTCATATTCCTATGAAACAATTAAAATGAAATAAAATATTATATATATGAGTCATTTTTTAAGTTCGCATAAGACTTCTTATTTAAAATTTAGAAAAGCGATTAGTGGACAGACATTTTGGACACGCATTTAAACTTTAAATACTTATAACTCATAAACTACTCGATTTTTATGTATCAAAATACTCAGGAAACTAATCTGCTTGGGAATATGAAATTAAAACTAATGTTGTCATTCAAAAAAGTAAAAAACTTAAAATAAATTAAGAATCAAAAATATTTAAAAGTATAATTTTTTTAAAAAAACGTTGATTTTTGAACAACTTGAAACAATGTAAAAAAATATTTTTAAAAACGTGAATACTTTTTGAAATAATGAGTGGTTCATGAATCACCCCGTATA
Source organism: Rhopalosiphum maidis (assembly GCF_003676215.2). NCBI lineage: Eukaryota > Metazoa > Arthropoda > Insecta > Hemiptera > Aphididae > Rhopalosiphum > Rhopalosiphum maidis. The sequence goes on from NC_040877.1 coordinate 92,450,579, forward strand.
CGCAGATGTACGCTGTAGTATAATTATTGATGAACGACTCAATTATTCGAATAAGGTACATCACGGACCGAAAGCTCTAATACTGGGGAGGAGGGAGTGCAATTTCGTCACTATCCTTCTCATACGTTGTCGTATGAAACCGTCAAACATACACTATACATCGCTACACAAACGATTCCCATCGAGCGCCTAATATATAATAAATCTATGTTATACACTACGTATAGCGTTCTCGCGCGCCTAACCACCACACGTCGCACAGACGCACAGTAATTTAACTAGTCGTCGCTAGGACCGGACACCCTTTTTTCAATATTCGTTTCATTGTTATGCGTGTGCGTGAGTGTTTTCATTGATATTAATACGATGCGTAAACCTAACACAACTCGCAGTGACCAGCGGGCGGAATAACGGTCCCGCGCGGTAATAATATCATATGTATAATAGTATAATATATATAAATATACATATCCGCAGAGCATACCCGACGGCGATTGCGCTAGGTGACGTACTTTATAATATTACCGGAGATTTCGTACCAGACTTTCCGCGGTAACACGTAATCCGTCGTCATGGGTTGCAAACGTCAAATGCTGCTGTGGTCCGCCACATCGCAATTCATCGTCGCGGCCGTCGCGTTGTTCCTCGCCTTACGCTGTTGTGGCTGTTCGACACCGATCTGCGACGTACACGAAGACCACCACGATGACGGACCACTGTACTTGTCGCCCATGATACGCGACGGCCGAATCGACGAGGCGCGGGCCGCGTGCAAAGTGCGCCTGAACGACAGCGCGGCCGCGGGGGTGGACAGTTGCGCCGGTTACCTGACCGTGGACGAGGCGCACGATTCCAACTTGTTCTTTTGGTTCTTCCCGGCCGCGAGCGGCGACGGTAAGGCACCAGTCGTGCTGTGGCTGCAGGGAGGACCGGGCGCGCCCAGCCTGTACTCGGTGTTCAACGAAAATGGTCCGTTTTTGGTGGACGAGGTCGGCGGTCTGCTGCGGCGGAACCTCACGTGGACGTCCACGCACTCGATGCTTTACGTGGATAGTCCGGTGGGCGTGGGGTACAGCTTCACCGGCGACGAAGCTGGTTACACCACCAACCAGACGGCCATCGCCAAGAATCTGTACGCCGCGCTGGTGCAGTTCTTCGAGCTGTACCCCGAGTACCGGGACAACGATTTCTACGCGGCCGGCGAGTCGTACGCGGGCAAGTACGTGCCGGCCGTGTCGTACGCCATCCACCAGAACAATGCCGGGGCCCGAGTCAAGATAAACCTCAAGGGACTAGCCATCGGCAACGGATTTATCGACCCCGTGAACCAGATGGTATACAGCGATGTCTTGTTCCAGTACGGGCTTATCGACGGTAATACCGTATATGTTATAAAATTATAAGTTATGTGTAGGGGCGGCCGGTAATGTATATTGGCCAGGAAAATGTATTGTTTGACTGGTTTTTATCATAATATATTTCTATGAGAATTTTTATCGATTTTTTTTTCTGAAGAATATCTTTTTAAATTTTAAGTTTTTATTTAACAAAGGTTTTTATAATTGTATATAATAATTGTCAAGTATCGTAAGTATTCAAAATGTGTAATACCTTTTACCAATTCTAATTACCAATAATTAGGTATTACTTATTTATTATTGCCTGCCTGGTATATTAGTATATTTTCTCAACGGCTACGACATATAGTATAATGAGCGCTCACTCTTTAAATAAATAATATATATAATATATATGTTAATAAAATACATTTGTAAATACGAGGATATTTTCATGTGATAATAGATTTAAAATTTGAATTTTTATACACAAAAACTGCGTTTAAACTTTAAATACTACTGTATAATCGTATTCGAGTAGAACTCGTTTTATTATTTCGATTACGTATAGTTTTCGACATTTTATATACAAACAAATGATTTTTTATAATGTTATTATTCTATAATAATATTATGATAATCCATATATAAGTATACTTTTTGAACAAATAAAACAAATCGTTATTAATTCATTCATTTTTCAAATGATAAAAATATTTATTAAACGCGCATAATTTTAAAATGTTGTGCAACAACGATTATATGTTGTTGATTTGTTTTCAAGGGAGCCATTCTATATTCTACGCAGAAAACACAGGTGCCTATTTTGTTTTCTCATAAATTAATAAATATCATCACTTAGGTCGTCATTGGTATGCGATCCTCCAATGAGTCATAATCATCAAGTGTAATAACAACATACACTTTGAAACTAAAAACTAATTATATTGTATTATTACTACGATACATTTTGTATAATCCCTAGGACACAGAAAACTGTTTGCGCTGGACCTTTACCTACCTACGTAATTATAATTAATGGACCTACGCGTGCTTGTTCAAAATATTTAAATTTTTGAGGGATTTAATATATCTGAAGTTGAGAATACGAGTATAAAAACACACTGAAATAATAAAACTGTTATTAATGAATATATTAAAATGTGTGTACTTAATATTAATATGCTTATTTAATTGCTTATTGACATATTGTCACTTACCATCGCACGTCCTATTTTTATTCAATGAATATTTAACTAATTTATTTAATTATAATAATTATATACAAGTAAAATTTATAAGCGACCACATTTTTATTATAACATAGTATTGGTTATCATTCTGATATTTATTGATGTTATTATACAGTATATTTTATAAATAAAGGGTGGTGTTACATGCAATTTTTTTCTAAAACGTTTCATAAAGAAATACCCACTTCATAAAATAAACACATATATTCTATTGTTGCTCTAATGTCCGTGCGCGTCGTATTTAACTACCTATATGATATATTATGGTTATTATGTATAAAACCAATTCAAATGCGTTTGAAATTCATGTTCGATTATCAATTTCGTCTTCATAATATGCACAGTATTTATATATCGTTGCAGAAGACGGCAAACGATTGTTCAAGGAACAGGAGGACTTGGCCCGAGATCGAATCGCTTCGGGCGATTACAAGGCCGCGTACGATGCGATGACCAGGATGATGATCACCACTCCGTCGCTGTACGGAGAGCTGACTGGCATGCGGAACATCTACAACATGATGTGGCACAAGAACCCGATACCGTACGAAGGCGGCCACTGGGACCGGTACGTGCAATGCCAAGGGCGGGCTGCGTTGCACGTGGGCCGGCGCCCGTGGTCGTCGGTGGACGTGGTTTATGAGCGGATGAAGTACGACATACCACTGTCCGTGGCCCCGTGGCTCGCCGAGCTTCTGGACACCGGTCGGTACCGCGTTCTGCTCTATTCCGGGCAGTTGGACGTGATAGTGCCGTACCGTGGCACGGTTAATGTGGCCAGGGCGCTCCGGTGGGCGGGAGCGGAGCGGTTCAGGAACGCGACGCGTTCCATCTGGATGCCCAACTGTTCTTCTAGGTGCCGAACCACCAAGGTGGCCGGTTACGCGACCACGCACGGCCCGCTCACCGTGCTGCTGGTCAGGAACGCCGGTCACATGGTACCGTACGACCAACCGGCTTGGGCACACAACATGATCGAACTATTCACATCCGGCGAATCGTTTCACTGAAACTCTGCTTGGCCGTGACTAACAATAAATGAGTTACAATATATAGCTGTGTAGTATTGAAAGTACTTCCAAACCGCCATTAATTGTAACTTTTTCTATAAATGTTTGACAATATTTTTGAAAGTTTGTTTATAAATATTATTCGTTAATTAATTTAAGGTGTTTTGCAGTTATTTATAAATAGATTTGAGATAGTGACCGCAAAATGATACGCTGAGGTCAGACTGACGCTTGCAAAAGTTCGTGGTCATAATATAGTTATAAATTATTCAAAGGCATTGTCGTCGAAGATTTGGGCCGTCATCGAACAATATTACAGGACTTGTGGGCGCGTGGGTAACTTCTTCGCTGTTTCCAGAATATAATATAACAAAATATAAATCTTAGTATGTATAATAAATAATATTTATAAATGTGGTCATATGGATAGATCTTATCACATTTTCAAAAATATGAAATAACAACATAATGTTAAAGCTTAATTATATATTTATATCGACGGTTGCATATAATATCAATTTCATGAAATGGATGAACTTAATGAAATTATAAACAACTTTTTTATTATGTATTCAATAATACTGTATACATTTATATATTATTATCGTTTCCATTTAATGTATATTTTAATATGATAATATAGACTAAAATATTTATAAAAAACCGTATAAGTCATATATTTATGTATCACACTCCAAGGATATCAATCATGTGTATCGTTGTATTATTCATTACCTATTTATAATTAATTTAAATGTGAAATATCAATTATGAATTTACGTATAATAATTAAGTAGTTATATCGCGGTTGCTTACTTTTTTGTCGTGGTCAAATAAATTCACTATCCAAATAATAATTCAAGTTATGTTTGATCATCTTATAGAGTTAAGATATGTTTTATTATTTTTCTTTGAAAATTACAACAATTAAGAAAAATCTTTCTAAGCAAGAAAAGAGTATATCAAAAATGTATCTATTACTTTAATAACTGGAATACACATTGTAAATGATTTCGTTGTAATACATGTAAATGCAATTGTTCGGAAAGGATGACAATATTTGATGAGAAGTCACGATATGGTATAATACGCGATATGTATTAGGGCGGGAACCAACATGAATATGTTCACGAGTCACATAGATAAATACAATGATACCAAAAGTCAAAATGTTTATTTATACATTTTATATAATTTGATAATTTTTTAATAAATGTGTACCAAAAAAATTAAAATTTATGATAATAATGAGTAAATTTTGATTGTATAAATAATGACGAGAGTTAAAAGTTAGCCCCTTTGATATATAATAAGTTTTCATTTAATTTATATTTCTTAAATTTTTAAAATGTTTTTGATCAACTTTTTTTTTATACCTTTTTAAAACTCCTCTGTTAACTAAATACATTAAGTTTTAACAGCAAATGTGTTTTAAGAATAACAAGATTAAAATGTATAATGTATTTAAATATTATTTTAATAAATGTATATAGTAAAAGTTTTTACTAATTAAGACTCGCGTTAAATATTTAAAGATTAATATTATAAGGAAATAACAGACAAATATTTTTATATGTTTATAAATTAATTTTAATTATAAGAACATTATTTTTTCTTTTGCTATCAGTGTTGATAACTTTGATATTTACAGATTTTATGCTTTTAATGATTTTTACAATATTACTTTATACATTCAAATAAATATTTTATAATATGTGTATAAATAGTGTTATACTTTAATAACTAATATTTTATACAAGTATTTGTTTATTCTATATTAAAAATGTATTATTAAATTTAATTAATGGAAATAATATGTACCTACAAAAAAAAAAATACATATAATTAACTTTAAGATAAGTGTGAATTACGCATATTCCACATATCCTTTAGTCTATACTATTGATATTAGTTGGCTATAATTGATATACAATGTGGTGGTGGGATATATGACTATTTAAAGACATTTTCTTCATAACCGAAATCAGTTGTTGGATTTGTTATAACAAAAAAATATCAAGCTTTGATGTCTTTATAGTTTTTATATTATTCAGATGATCACATTCTATCTTAATAGTACTCATATGTAATATATATATTGTATCTAATATTAAATGTTCTAATTTCAATAAAATAAATATATAAATAATAAGTGTCTTCTTTTAATATCAATTCAAATTAATACTATAATTAATAATAACACTAATGAATAGCATAAAAATGTGCATATGGAGTATGGAACATCATTTTTTACTAATAATGACTTTCGTTTATATTGTTATTCTACGTATTATAATGTTTTTCAACGTATACTTTTCAATATTATACTAAATATTTTTTTGATGTAACTAAGCTCAGAGATTTCATTCAAGACATTATTCTTACTTATTAGTAACACAATGCTCTGTAAGTTAGTTATTCCTAAGAATTGCAGAAAGAATATAAAAACAAAATATTTATAACTTTTGGTATTCGGCATGTGATTTTTTTGAAAACTGATCAAAAATTATTCTTGATAATTTGATGGGTTCTAGATATTTATGAACACACTAAATTATTCATAATAATATTTGATATGACGGAAAATATAGGTCAAAAATGTTATTATGAAATCGATATTTATCAATATTTGATTTAACTTGTAAAAAACATTATTTAATTAAAAAAAAAAAAAAAATTAATTTATTAACTTTGACCATATTATATGAGTGTAATTAATGGTATTGTTATATTCAATATAATAAAACATATTTTATGCATGCTATTACCAAAATACTTTTCGCCAATTTGAAGTATTTATTTTACGGATATTATATTAAAACATTTAAAACTTAATTTTTATTGTTTTTCGTTTACACTATAGGATCATTTCTTAGTCTCTTCACATTACATTTTGATTATAAAAGATTAGGTAGGTACTCCATTTCTAATCATATATTATGGTAAACATTATATAGTAATCTATTAAATTTATATGTGAGTTTATGGTGACATAGTTCGGTGCAGTAGATAAGGTAATGCCCATGCGATATGGTCAGAATGAAGTATAAAGGAAAATGTAATACAGATATTAACATGCACATGGACATTGCCGTCTCACTCCATTTTTGGTTGCCATTAGACGAAAACTGGCGATAATGCAAATTAATACACCTGAAATCCACTGGAGCGGATCGTCCATTTAATTATACTCGTAATTATACTAGCCAGTAATCGACCGCAGTATTGTGATCAATTCTAATACAGTCATTGCAAGTGATATTATACATCATATGCAATTCGCATAGTATTTAGTTATACGTACGTACCCAAACTTAGCATCTATTGATTTATTTATTTAATATAGTAATATACATACGTAAGTTGTCGTATTCGAGCGATGACTTCCGTAGCGTGGTCACTGTGGCTGCTGTCCACGTTCGTATGCAGCTATTCGGCAACATCAGATGAAGGTGAAGGAGCCCTGCTGCTAACTCCTCTCATACGGAATGGTCGAATCGACGAGGCTCGGGCAGCTTGCAACGTCACGTCCCTGGAGCCGACTATCGAGAGCTACTCCGGTTACCTAACCGTGGACGAAACGTACGGTTCCAATATGTTCTTCTGGTTCTTCCCAGCTGCCAACGGTAATGCGGACGCACCCGTCCTGCTATGGCTACAAGGCGGCCCAGGAGCATCCAGCATGTTCGGTGTATTCAATTTGCACGGTCCATTTTCGGTGCAGTACCAGTGTGATGACGTCAAACTCAAGTTGCGTGACCATGCGTGGACGACTACGCATTCAGTGCTCTACGTGGACAACCCGGTGGGCACAGGCTTTAGCTACACTGCCGACGATTCTGGTTACAGTACCGACCAAACAGCCGTCGCTCGGAACCTGTACGCCGCTTTAGTACAATTCTTTGAACTGTTTCCCGAGTACCGGAACAACGATTTCTACGTGACCGGTGAGTCATTTGCCGGTCATTACGTGCCGGCCATATCGTACACAATTCATCAGAACAACCTTGGGGCTAAGGTCAAGATCAACCTAAAAGGGCTGGCAATCGGAAACGGCCTAGTTGACCCTATCAACCAGCTTTTCTTCGGCGAGTACTTGCACCAACACGGATTGATTGACGGTAACTTTATACTATGACATTTTGCTGTCTGCATTGCGCTCATAAATTAAACATATTATGATATTAAACTGCAAAAGAAATACCGAGAGATAACCACATAATAAATATTTATATGAAGTGATAACATTTTATTTTACTTCATTAGTAAATAGTTAAATACCTTAATCAAATAATTGAAAAAAAAATAGGTACTTACTATGTCAGTTGTCAATACTTTTTTTTAAGTGGTATACATATAGGCACCTATAAATGTGTAATGGTGTTTAACACGGTTTAAATAATTGATAATTATATAATATGATAATCAAAAGAAGTATGAAAATATACGTTATTTCCCGGTAAATATATTAATATAATAAATTAACGTTATTTTAAATGGTTACAGAAAACGGAAAGCGAAAATTCGAACAATTTGAGAATGCTGTTCGCGCTCAGATTCTCGCCGATGACTACAAAGGTGCATTCCGCATATACGACGAGATGTTGAACGGCATATTCTATCAGTACCCGACGCTGTTTCAGAACCTGACCGGTATGCATTACTATTACAACATGCTGCTGGACCAGAAACCACCGTCGTTGGATGATTGGATGAAGTTCGTGGAAAACCCGTCTGTGAAGGCCGCGTTGCACGTGGGCTCACGGCCGCTGAACAACAATTTGGTGGTCTATCAGCACTTGCTTGGTAACGTACTGCAATCAGTGGCCCCATGGTTGGGTAGCCTGTTGGATGCTGGCCGGTACCGGGTTTTGTTATACAGCGGACAGCTTGACATCAAGTTACATCACCGGGGCAACATGCGTATGGCTCAGTCGCTTGAATGGACAGGCGCGGAACGATTTAGAAATACCACGGAACGTACAGTTTGGCGCGTTCGCGAACAGAAAAATGGATGTGAAGGCGGAAACAAGACCACCGTGGCCGGTTACGCGACAACGTCCGGTCCGCTGACCGTGCTTTTAGTGAGGGATGCTGGCCATATGGTGCCAGCCGATCAGCCGGTCTGGGCCCTCGACCTCATCGACCGGTTCACTGCTGGAAAAACGTTTTGACTTACAGGAACCGGGTTCCGTCGACGATAATATTATACTAAAGACGAGTTGTTTTTATGTACAATGTACCAGATATAATATACCATAACTCATATTCGAGATATTGTTAATTCAAATCGAACCTATGATATAGATCGTTATAGCCGACAGTAGTATAAACGTATGCTAAGTAGAAAAATATTAAATATTAACTATACGGCCATGACGAAAAATAAATAATCGTACAAGGTATACATTATAACTATGGTTAGAATAATGTTGTTATTTTATTGAGAATATTATGTATGAGTGATGTCGGCGGTAAAATCTCAAATAACAAAACTAAATAAGTTAAATTTTAACTATCCAACCAGTATACTTATATATATTTATATACATTATAACATATGTATATATATTATGACTATATTATAATGTCCAACGCTTGGTTAATGCCAAGTTTAACTTAACAGCCTTTGGCTAATGACAAAATGTCGGACTAATAATTCATCAACTTCATGTAGTTCAATAGTTAAGTAATATTATTTATACCTATTACCTAAGCTGATATTAAAAGAATTTAATACAATTTGACACAAAGAAATAACACCACATCGACGATGATCATCACAAAACCAATTAGTACATCCATATTGTTTTACTCAGAATTAAAAAATATGTATACGATATTTATTTTATTATTATTTATTACTTATACTAAATGTACAATTACTATTAAGACACATCAAATGGTCTAATACTGCATAGCATGTATGTAAAAAATAAAAAATAAAATTAGTATTTAAATTAGTATATAATTGAATGTTAAAATATATTTGTTGCTAAAAAAAATTCAATTCATCAACTTCTGTCCCCTAATTCTGATAAGTTTCAAATATTTCAAATGTAATCATCGATTATATAAGTTATTTTAATTTTATGGATATCATAATTTGGTCTTCAGCCAATGGTTATTAGATAATGGTAATATTGATCGGAAAATATTAAGTTTATTAAACTGTATTGGTAGCTTATTTCCGAAATGTTACCTAACTCAACACTAGTCATATATATGTTCTCTTGTACAAATTTGTTAATTTTATCGTCGATTAAACGTGTCTCGGTTGTATACTATTACATGACTAATACTATAATTAAATAGTAAAAAAATAAACGTTTATTTATATTTGAATTATTTAATTCAAAATTTATTAATTAAATATTAAAAAATAGTTAACGTTTTCATAACTTAAAGAATTAAAAAAATAACATAAACGTATAGATTATACTTACAAACAATTTCGTATTCGTACCCAATGTCAATAATAATAACAATATTGTACTTTATATATAATATATATATATTTATATATATTGCTATCATTTTTTATTTTGTTATTATAACATTAAACGGGTTTAAATCATATACTTAAGGAAGGTGCTACGTCATCAGACTTTACTGTAATGCTAGAAAGCCTAGTTGGAAGAATAATATAAATAACTTGAAATTGTAAAATACTGTTTTTCACAAATTATAAAAAAGAATATTGTACTTAACTACAACGACTTGATTTAAATTTAACATATTTGTATACAGCTAGGTAATAAATAGATTTTTCGTGGGGTTTGTTGATAATGCTTTTTGTAAGCAATTAGCCTCAATAACTCGTACTCCAGAATAAAATACATAACGCACATATTTAAATAGACTTATATCTATTTTATTTTATTTTGTTTTATAATGTGTTCTAAGCAACAAATCGTATTATCTCAATGAAAATTGTGTTTAAGATTTTATTAAAAATGAATACGGTAGATATTAACACAATTTATATTTACCACGGTTACAAAGCTTAAATAATTACACATTTCTAGATATATTTAAAACGGCAATAGTAATTCCAATATATAAAAATGAAGATTAGCAATATTTTAATAACTCTAGACAAATTTCTATATTATGTAATTTTTCAAAAATATTAGAGGAAAATTATAAAAAAAATTAAGTAATAAACTGCTTGGAAATAAACAAATTACTATTAAAAAATCAGTTCGGTTTTAGATCAGGCATATGTACCGAGATGTCTCGTTATAGTGCTACGTAATACATTAATAAGGCACTTGATATGGGAATGAAAATATTGGAAATTTTTCTAGATCTTACAAAAGCATTTGATACAATAAATCATAATGGGTTAATTGAGATTTTGCCTAATTTTGAATTATTTTGAGCCACCAGACTCAAGACATTCAATTTAAATTCATATCTCAACCAGCTCCGGTCGGACTGTACATTTCCCTAAGAAATAGTTATGACGCTATCGCTACAGGGGAATGATGTCGCTACAGGTTACTGACAAAACTTTCAGCAATTAATAATATTTATTACTAATATAACCATTTATGATTATTATTATTATAACCCGTCCAGTTCATCTTGGCCATCTGCTGACGTAACAAATTACCAACGCAGTTGGTATTACTTTGCATTATAAGGTAGTAATCGTAACGATAATGAACGATGATCAAGATTAACCAGACGGGTTATACTAATACTCAATACTTTCATTATTATTATTATCAGTATTTTTTTATTCCTATTCGCCTAACCTAAAAATGTTTCAGTATTTAAGTTTATGTAACCTATCGCCGTTGTTCTTGTTTTACGCATGTCTTCTTATTTATGTTGTATAATTAGTAAAGGAACGTTAATTTTTATGAAAATAACAATCGTGTTTACTCATTTGTTTCAGTAACCTTTACACAGTCATTGCCAGTGTTAAGTACACATCACGTGCACTACACATAGTGCTTACCTAAATCCTCTATTAATTTAGTATACATAGCAATATACATACGTAAGTAGTCGTATTCGAGCGATGATTTCCGTAACGTGGTCACTGTGGCTGCTGTCCACGTTCGTATGCAGCTATTCGGCAACATCAGATGAAGGTGAAGGAGCCCTGCTGCTAACTCCTCTCATACGGAATGGTCGAATCGACGAGGCTCGGGCAGCTTGCAACGTCACGTCCCTGGAGCCGACTATCGAGAGCTACTCCGGTTACCTAACCGTGGACGAAACGTACGGTTCCAATATGTTCTTCTGGTTCTTCCCAGCTGCCAACGGTAATGCGGACGCACCCGTCCTGCTATGGCTACAAGGCGGCCCAGGAGCATCCAGCATGTTCGGTGTATTCAATTTGCACGGTCCATTTTCGGTGCAGTACCAGTGTGATGACGTCAAACTCAAGTTGCGTGACCATGCGTGGACGACTACGCATTCAGTGCTCTACGTGGACAACCCGGTGGGCACAGGCTTTAGCTACACTGCCGACGATTCTGGTTACAGTACCGACCAAACAGCCGTCGCTCGGAACCTGTACGCCGCTTTAGTACAATTCTTTGAACTGTTTCCCGAGTACCGGAACAACGATTTCTACGTGACCGGTGAGTCATTTGCCGGTCATTACGTGCCGGCCATATCGTACACAATTCATCAGAACAACCTTGGGGCTAAGGTCAAGATCAACCTAAAAGGGCTGGCAATCGGAAACGGCCTAGTTGACCCTATCAACCAGCTTTTCTTCGGCGAGTACTTGCACCAACACGGATTGATTGACGGTAACTTTATACTATGACATTTTGCTGTCTGCATTGCGCTCATAAATTAAACATATTATGATATTAAACTGCAAAAGAAATACCGAGAGATAACCACATAATAAATATTTATATGAAGTGATAACATTTTATTTTACTTCATTAGTAAATAGTTAAATACCTTAATCAAATAATTGAAAAAAAAATAGGTACTTACTATGTCAGTTGTCAATACTTTTTTTTAAGTGGTATACATATAGGCACCTATAAATGTGTAATGGTGTTTAACACGGTTTAAATAATTGATAATTATATAATATGATAATCAAAAGAAGTATGAAAATATACGTTATTTCCCGGTAAATATATTAATATAATAAATTAACGTTATTTTAAATGGTTACAGAAAACGGAAAGCGAAAATTCGAACAATTTGAGAATGCTGTTCGCGCTCAGATTCTCGCCGATGACTACAAAGGTGCATTCCGCATATACGACGAGATGTTGAACGGCATATTCTATCAGTACCCGACGCTGTTTCAGAACCTGACCGGTATGCATTACTATTACAACATGCTGCTGGACCAGAAACCACCGTCGTTGGATGATTGGATGAAGTTCGTGGAAAACCCGTCTGTGAAGGCCGCGTTGCACGTGGGCTCACGGCCGCTGAACAACAATTTGGTGGTCTATCAGCACTTGCTTGGTAACGTACTGCAATCAGTGGCCCCATGGTTGGGTAGCCTGTTGGATGCTGGCCGGTACCGGGTTTTGTTATACAGCGGACAGCTTGACATCAAGTTACATCACCGGGGCAACATGCGTATGGCTCAGTCGCTTGAATGGACAGGCGCGGAACGATTTAGAAATACCACGGAACGTACAGTTTGGCGCGTTCGCGAACAGAAAAATGGATGTGAAGGCGGAAACAAGACCACCGTGGCCGGTTACGCGACAACGTCCGGTCCGCTGACCGTGCTTTTAGTGAGGGATGCTGGCCATATGGTGCCAGCCGATCAGCCGGTCTGGGCCCTCGACCTCATCGACCGGTTCACTGCTGGAAAAACGTTTTGACTTACAGGAACCGGGTTCCGTCGACGATAATATTATACTAAAGACGAGTTGTTTTTATGTACAATGTACCAGATATAATATACCATAACTCATATTCGAGATATTGTTAATTCAAATCGAACCTATGATATAGATCGTTATAGCCGACAGTAGTATAAACGTATGCTAAGTAGAAAAATATTAAATATTAACTATACGGCCATGACGAAAAATAAATAATCGTACAAGGTATACATTATAACTATGGTTAGAATAATGTTGTTATTTTATTGAGAATATTATGTATGAGTGATGTCGGCGGTAAAATCTCAAATAACAAAACTAAATAAGTTAAATTTTAACTATCCAACCAGTATACTTATATATATTTATATACATTATAACATATGTATATATATTATGACTATATTATAATGTCCAACGCTTGGTTAATGCCAAGTTTAACTTAACAGCCTTTGGCTAATGACAAAATGTCGGACTAATAATTCATCAACTTCATGTAGTTCAATAGTTAAGTAATATTATTTATACCTATTACCTAAGCTGATATTAAAAGAATTTAATACAATTTGACACAAAGAAATAACACCACATCGACGATGATCATCACAAAACCAATTAGTACATCCATATTGTTTTACTCAGAATTAAAAAATATGTATACGATATTTATTTTATTATTATTTATTACTTATACTAAATGTACAATTACTATTAAGACACATCAAATGGTCTAATACTGCATAGCATGTATGTAAAAAATAAAAAATAAAATTAGTATTTAAATTAGTATATAATTGAATGTTAAAATATATTTGTTGCTAAAAAAAATTCAATTCATCAACTTCTGTCCCCTAATTCTGATAAGTTTCAAATATTTCAAATGTAATCATCGATTATATAAGTTATTTTAATTTTATGGATATCATAATTTGGTCTTCAGCCAATGGTTATTAGATAATGGTAATATTGATCGGAAAATATTAAGTTTATTAAACTGTATTGGTAGCTTATTTCCGAAATGTTACCTAACTCAACACTAGTCATATATATGTTCTCTTGTACAAATTTGTTAATTTTATCGTCGATTAAACGTGTCTCGGTTGTATACTATTACATGACTAATACTATAATTAAATAGTAAAAAAATAAACGTTTATTTATATTTGAATTATTTAATTCAAAATTTATTAATTAAATATTAAAAAATAGTTAACGTTTTCATAACTTAAAGAATTAAAAAAATAACATAAACGTATAGATTATACTTACAAACAATTTCGTATTCGTACCCAATGTCAATAATAATAACAATATTGTACTTTATATATAATATATATATATTTATATATATTGCTATCATTTTTTATTTTGTTATTATAACATTAAACGGGTTTAAATCATATACTTAAGGAAGGTGCTACGTCATCAGACTTTACTGTAATGCTAGAAAGCCTAGTTGGAAGAATAATATAAATAACTTGAAATTGTAAAATACTGTTTTTCACAAATTATAAAAAAGAATATTGTACTTAACTACAACGACTTGATTTAAATTTAACATATTTGTATACAGCTAGGTAATAAATAGATTTTTCGTGGGGTTTGTTGATAATGCTTTTTGTAAGCAATTAGCCTCAATAACTCGTACTCCAGAATAAAATACATAACGCACATATTTAAATAGACTTATATCTATTTTATTTTATTTTGTTTTATAATGTGTTCTAAGCAACAAATCGTATTATCTCAATGAAAATTGTGTTTAAGATTTTATTAAAAATGAATACGGTAGATATTAACACAATTTATATTTACCACGGTTACAAAGCTTAAATAATTACACATTTCTAGATATATTTAAAACGGCAATAGTAATTCCAATATATAAAAATGAAGATTAGCAATATTTTAATAACTCTAGACAAATTTCTATATTATGTAATTTTTCAAAAATATTAGAGGAAAATTATAAAAAAAATTAAGTAATAAACTGCTTGGAAATAAACAAATTACTATTAAAAAATCAGTTCGGTTTTAGATCAGGCATATGTACCGAGATGTCTCGTTATAGTGCTACGTAATACATTAATAAGGCACTTGATATGGGAATGAAAATATTGGAAATTTTTCTAGATCTTACAAAAGCATTTGATACAATAAATCATAATGGGTTAATTGAGATTTTGCCTAATTTTGAATTATTTTGAGCCACCAGACTCAAGACATTCAATTTAAATTCATATCTCAACCAGCTCCGGTCGGACTGTACATTTCCCTAAGAAATAGTTATGACGCTATCGCTACAGGGGAATGATGTCGCTACAGGTTACTGACAAAACTTTCAGCAATTAATAATATTTATTACTAATATAACCATTTATGATTATTATTATTATAACCCGTCCAGTTCATCTTGGCCATCTGCTGACGTAACAAATTACCAACGCAGTTGGTATTACTTTGCATTATAAGGTAGTAATCGTAACGATAATGAACGATGATCAAGATTAACCAGACGGGTTATACTAATACTCAATACTTTCATTATTATTATTATCAGTATTTTTTTATTCCTATTCGCCTAACCTAAAAATGTTTCAGTATTTAAGTTTATGTAACCTATCGCCGTTGTTCTTGTTTTACGCATGTCTTCTTATTTATGTTGTATAATTAGTAAAGGAACGTTAATTTTTATGAAAATAACAATCGTGTTTACTCATTTGTTTCAGTAACCTTTACACAGTCATTGCCAGTGTTAAGTACACATCACGTGCACTACACATAGTGCTTACCTAAATCCTCTATTAATTTAGTATACATAGCAATATACATACGTAAGTAGTCGTATTCGAGCGATGATTTCCGTAACGTGGTCACTGTGGCTGCTGTCCACGTTCGTATGCAGCTATTCGGCAACATCAGATGAAGGTGAAGGAGCCCTGCTGCTAACTCCTCTCATACGGAATGGTCGAATCGACGAGGCTCGGGCAGCTTGCAACGTCACGTCCCTGGAGCCGACTATCGAGAGCTACTCCGGTTACCTAACCGTGGACGAAACGTACGGTTCCAATATGTTCTTCTGGTTCTTCCCAGCTGCCAACGGTAATGCGGACGCACCCGTCCTGCTATGGCTACAAGGCGGCCCAGGAGCATCCAGCATGTTCGGTGTATTCAATTTGCACGGTCCATTTTCGGTGCAGTACCAGTGTGATGACGTCAAACTCAAGTTGCGTGACCATGCGTGGACGACTACGCATTCAGTGCTCTACGTGGACAACCCGGTGGGCACAGGCTTTAGCTACACTGCCGACGATTCTGGTTACAGTACCGACCAAACAGCCGTCGCTCGGAACCTGTACGCCGCTTTAGTACAATTCTTTGAACTGTTTCCCGAGTACCGGAACAACGATTTCTACGTGACCGGTGAGTCATTTGCCGGTCATTACGTGCCGGCCATATCGTACACAATTCATCAGAACAACCTTGGGGCTAAGGTCAAGATCAACCTAAAAGGGCTGGCAATCGGAAACGGCCTAGTTGACCCTATCAACCAGCTTTTCTTCGGCGAGTACTTGCACCAACACGGATTGATTGACGGTAACTTTATACTATGACATTTTGCTGTCTGCATTGCGCTCATAAATTAAACATATTATGATATTAAACTGCAAAAGAAATACCGAGAGATAACCACATAATAAATATTTATATGAAGTGATAACATTTTATTTTACTTCATTAGTAAATAGTTAAATACCTTAATCAAATAATTGAAAAAAAAATAGGTACTTACTATGTCAGTTGTCAATACTTTTTTTTAAGTGGTATACATATAGGCACCTATAAATGTGTAATGGTGTTTAACACGGTTTAAATAATTGATAATTATATAATATGATAATCAAAAGAAGTATGAAAATATACGTTATTTCCCGGTAAATATATTAATATAATAAATTAACGTTATTTTAAATGGTTACAGAAAACGGAAAGCGAAAATTCGAACAATTTGAGAATGCTGTTCGCGCTCAGATTCTCGCCGATGACTACAAAGGTGCATTCCGCATATACGACGAGATGTTGAACGGCATATTCTATCAGTACCCGACGCTGTTTCAGAACCTGACCGGTATGCATTACTATTACAACATGCTGCTGGACCAGAAACCACCGTCGTTGGATGATTGGATGAAGTTCGTGGAAAACCCGTCTGTGAAGGCCGCGTTGCACGTGGGCTCACGGCCGCTGAACAACAATTTGGTGGTCTATCAGCACTTGCTTGGTAACGTACTGCAATCAGTGGCCCCATGGTTGGGTAGCCTGTTGGATGCTGGCCGGTACCGGGTTTTGTTATACAGCGGACAGCTTGACATCAAGTTACATCACCGGGGCAACATGCGTATGGCTCAGTCGCTTGAATGGACAGGCGCGGAACGATTTAGAAATACCACGGAACGTACAGTTTGGCGCGTTCGCGAACAGAAAAATGGATGTGAAGGCGGAAACAAGACCACCGTGGCCGGTTACGCGACAACGTCCGGTCCGCTGACCGTGCTTTTAGTGAGGGATGCTGGCCATATGGTGCCAGCCGATCAGCCGGTCTGGGCCCTCGACCTCATCGACCGGTTCACTGCTGGAAAAACGTTTTGACTTACAGGAACCGGGTTCCGTCGACGATAATATTATACTAAAGACGAGTTGTTTTTATGTACAATGTACCAGATATAATATACCATAACTCATATTCGAGATATTGTTAATTCAAATCGAACCTATGATATAGATCGTTATAGCCGACAGTAGTATAAACGTATGCTAAGTAGAAAAATATTAAATATTAACTATACGGCCATGACGAAAAATAAATAATCGTACAAGGTATACATTATAACTATGGTTAGAATAATGTTGTTATTTTATTGAGAATATTATGTATGAGTGATGTCGGCGGTAAAATCTCAAATAACAAAACTAAATAAGTTAAATTTTAACTATCCAACCAGTAACATAGAACAATAATAGTAATAATACCTAGCAAATTAAACAGCAATTCCCAAACTTTGAAATTGAATTTTTCTTATGGCGCCCTAATAAAACCGATGATCATTTTTTTTAGATAAAATAAAGAATAGAACATTTTAAATGTTTTTTCGGACCACATAACGATTAGTGTTGTGGCGTCCAAGCAAAGACGCTGCGGTGCACACTTTAGGAACCGCTGTATTAAATACATAACCAAGTCAACTTGACACCGTCCTTTACGCCGGACTCCGTTATAGATGGTCTTTGATTAAAAATCATAAAAACAATAATAATTATTCTATATTTTAGTCTATACATATTTACGAGCTGTAAACGTTGTAAGCTGTAATAACAAGATTTAATGATATGTCTATATTTCAGAATCTAAAATTTAGATTATCACGTGGGTTACGAGAAAACTAAAAAAAAGCTTTTATTTTGTATTTATTTTAATACCTACTATAGAGGTTATTATTAAAAATGTTTTAGTGTGATAAACATATAGGTTCTTCACCGTAGCACCACAGTATTTTGGTATTACTTTTAGTGAAAACTTAAGGTAGAATGTATATTGTATACAAAGATAACAGAGATATGTGTTTAAGAATAGTAGTATTTAACTGTGTAAATTTAAGGATATTTTTCCTATCAACATTGTTCGTAATATATAATTATACCTTGAACAATATTATCAATGACTAAAATTTAAGAATACCAAATCTTGATAATCTGTACAAATGAATAGGAGTCTATTCAAACGCCAAAAAATTATTTACATTCTTAAAAAAAAATTGAAATGTACAATTTATTATAATGTAAATTGAATCTAAATATCACTGCATATAATGAATCTAAGTACACCCCTTTAGACATTTATAAGACTTATAACAATGTATATGATGTTGAAATAATGAAAAAAAATTTAAATTGATATAGTGTGAATAACTTTAAACAAATTAACCGTGCATATGACACTAAAATTAATTATAAATATACTTCTTTCAGACAAGTATTTGTGGATTAACTTATTGGACCGAAATTTTACAATTTCTTAAATGTTAATAAATAAAACCAATCTCAAAGCCAAAATGTACAAAAAAAAATATATTATAAAACAATGGTTATAACTACATAAAAAATAAGTTTTATATTATAATATCACATTGTACGATAATTATCATACTTTAATATTATAAGTTTGTCTTTAATATAAAGTTATACGTATACAAAAAATATTGTAGAACAAGTGTTGTGATTTGAGATATTACAAAGTTGTGTACTCGTATTCGCGATTATTATTATTCATCACAACTGTATATAGATAGTAATTACAGTAAAGTACTAAAGTAAATATACCAGTTGTATTTAATTATGATAAGAACTTTTTATTAAACTTGATCATAGCTCAATACTTTAGTTTGTCCTCAATACACAACTATTTTACATAAATAGCTGTTAAGAATTTTAACCATTGAATTAACATATTTTTTATATTATACTTATGTATAAATTTAGTTCTTAAATTTCATTTTCAAGATCCTCTTATAAATATTATTTAACGCCGGTCTTAAATTAGATGAATAATTGGTTCATCCTGTATACTGTCTTTATGAATGTACTAAAAATAGTGATTATAGATTAAATATCTACTATATAATATGAATTATACTATTGTGAACTATGTACAAATAAAACTGAAATTAGGTAGTGGAAATATCAGTGTGTTATGAATTTCTGATTTCAGTTACTTGATATTCGGTGTGTATGTATAGTTTATATTGATGATTTATTATAATCGAAATAATATATTTATCATTTTTAAGTATTAACGCCTTCACAAGAAATACGATATAAGATTAATAAATAAAAATCAAACATAATATTGTTAAAACTAAATATTCATCACAAATTATAATACGAATTATATACTCATACCATATACATTATGTACAGGTAAGTTATAACATTTATTCATAAATTAAATCTATATTAACTAGTAACCAACTCAATATATTTATATATTTTATTATTACAGAGAGATACCAAGGACCGATAGTAAAGTAGAACGTACTCACAACCCCAGATGTAATGCAAATTTTTTTGAAATCATCACACATAGGTAAATACATTATATGTTATAATACTTTGGTATATTGTGTTGTTTAAATATATTTGTAAGTTAAAAATATGGAAATGACAGACACCAATAGGGGTGAATTTTTTTTAAAAATATTTTATAGTGGTGAGGAGTAAAACAACTTAAAATTGCAAATGTAATTTTATAGATCCGATCAAACAAAAAATAGATATGTTTTATTAAACGATATTGTATTTGTTACTAAAAAATTGGAAAACTCTAAATTTCAAGTGTACCTACTTCATTGAACTACACAGAACCATTCTACCATTATACATTTATTATTATTTATTTTTTTTATATAAAAAGCGATATTGAACGGTGACGTTGTGTTAATCTATATACCTAATTGGATATTCCTAAAGAATATTAAAAAATGCATTTGCATTACTATTATAAGATATGTATTAGAAATACAATTAGACAGAGTATAGACAACTGCCTAGAGTGGAAAATTTATAGTACCACAATTTTTTTTGGCTTTAATTTCTCCTATGAATAGATCTTAAAATCTATGCATATATTATTATATACTTATAAAACATGGTTAATTTCATATCCTTCATATTATCTGAAATTTATAGTGTGATGTAAAAATATTCATTGTTATATTCCTGGCACCTAGTATCTGGCATGTTTTAACAGCGAGAATCACGTTCTATACAACTTTTGTAAATAGATTTATATATTCATGTATAACCTTTGTAAAACGAACTTATAATTTTATTGAAAAAACTAGATTTGAAGAAAGTGATACATTTATAGTAGAAACATACAGAGTAATTTTAGACTATTTAAGAAATAAATTATATACAAAATGGGTATGTACTTTTTTTTTTGATTCACGATTTTATTTTCTTGTTAAGTTGATCTAGCGCATTGCAGTACAAAGTTATGGAATTTATAAAATATATACAATAATTATATCATAAATACCTTGAAGCATTTTTGTAAATTATGATTGGATATCTTTAGCTAAATAAAAACACATTTTTTAATTAAAATAATAATTTTAAGTATTAACTTTTATTTTAACAACTTTTTATACATTTATCAATAGATATTACTAAAGATTATTATTATTAATGAAAAATATAATTTATACAATTATTTCATGACTATATTATTATTGAGTTAGAATGTGTATGACCTAAAAACACTAAAAAAATGCATGCAAATATGCAAAATAAATATCAAAATATGTCCTAAAAAAAAATTCAATATATCTTTTTAAAATTAGTTTATTACTAATCCAAAATGTATTTTTAATTAATTCACAATTATTTTTATAATTTTAAACTTAAATACAAATTGATTATATACAAATATGAGATTTTTGAAATTAAATCTATATAGGTACTTAAACATAATTTTGTTTTTACTCAAATCAATCGTGTAGTCAAGCAGTGTTGGAACATTTAACTTTTGGCAATTTTCCCTATGCCCTATGGCCTATAGACTGAAAATATATTTTAAATAATTGTACGGAACCCCCTTGGTTGGGAAGCTCTGCCTTAACCTACTTAGAATCTACAGTTACACAATTACACAATTAATCAAACATATATTATAAATGTATAATTTGAAAGTATTATAAAATTATAAGATTTGTAGTAGGCATGGCCACTGTACATTACCAAGTCTATTTAACCCTTATTTTCTTAACCTTATTAAAAAAATATATTTTTATAGGTCAAAGACTAAATTTTTATAAAAATTAAAAATAATAAGTATCTTCATTATACATTTGATTTATAGTTGGATTTCAAACCTATTAAAGATAGGACGACTCAGAGATTTAAATGAAACGGATTTGTTCACGACATTAGACGACCAAAAATCATCAACATTAGGCGATAAATTGGAAAAGTAAACTGTCAATAATCTATAATCAACCACATTGATTTTTATCAATACTTTGAAATAATTTAATATTAATTTTGACTTTAGGATATGGAGATCAGAGTTAGCCAATGCGTATTCGATGAATCGAAAGCCAAAATTGTTGAGAGCTTTGCTACGAATGTTTGGTGCTAAATTAATGCTATACGGATTAATGTTTTGCATCACCGAAATTATTTTCAAGTAAGATTATTTTTCAATTTGTAGATTAAAATAAATATTTGACAATATGTTTATATAAAAATCATATTTATGAATATTAGTAAATTATTATATAATTTCCCATTATTTAAGATTAGGTAATGAATATTCACTAATTTATGTTATTTTATATCATAATGACAAAAATTATTTTTCGTTTAAGAAATATTTATTTTTATATAAGCATGCATTAATATTATAATATTATTACTAAATTCCCATGTATAATATAGCCGTATTGTAACCGGCAAGAAATAAATTCAAAAATCGCATTTTAAATCCTGATCAGAGCAATGAATTTTTGACTAAACATCAATGATGAGTGTGTTTTTTGAAAAAGTATCAAAAATCTATAGTTACACAATTTGTTTTTTACGCATTTTAAGTAACAATTTAGACCAAAATTGATAAAAAACGCAAAAACTATTTTCAGTTAGAAATTCATAAACATTTTTTTTTTTGGTTATATCTAAGTTTTGAAAATTGAATACAAAATTTCTCATAGGCAATTCATTCATTTTTAAACCATAAAATCTAATAACACATATAAAGCCAATTATTTTATATAAACATTTAATGCTCAAATTTGGACTTAATTATAAATTTAAAGATAAATTATGTTAATTATTTAAATATAACTTAAGAAAACATTATTTATGAAGTAGATATTTAAAGGATTATAATTAATAGCAACGATAAGAAGTAAATTCAAAAATCGCAATTTAAATTCTGAGCAAAACGATGAATTTTTTGATTTTACAGTGTTATGTGTATTATTTTGTGTGCGTGTGTGTGTGTGTGTGTGTGTACATACTCGTTAAGTATTCGATAAAATTCTTTAAATTTTCAAAAATGATGTGGTTTCTGGTAGTAATTATTTGTATTTTAAAGAGGTCAGAATAAAAAAAACTAATTTTACAAAATCGACTATTCTTTTTTGGTGCAATATGAGCATAAACAATTGTTTATACTTTTAACTTTATCAAAATATTCTTACACTTAAAGATATATTTATAGGCATGTGATTTTCATTTTTTTTTTTTTTGTATAAACTTCGATGAAAATAATCAATACTTTATACTGAGCATTACATAAACTAATACATTATTATATTAATGTTTATTTAAATAATATACCTAGTATAAATCCATAAATATAATGTCATTTAATATCTATATTTATTGTTTACGCTTATATCTTAATTACAGTATGTCACAACCTATATTAATTGGTGAACTATTAGCATATTTCAATCCTTATCATTCAAAAGATACAGATATAGAATATGCATACCTATGTTCATCAGGTATAGTATTCAGCATATTCATGACAATTATCCTTCACTATTACACATATGAAGAAATCATGAACGAAACAATTAAGGTCCGAGTTGCTTGCTGTTCTTTAATCTACAGAAAGGTAAACGTACAAATATTTTGTAAATTATATGTAAATATGTTAATTTTAATACTTGATACAACAATATCTTATATATATATATATATTTTCACTGTAATACTGTATTATGTACTTAGATATAGGGAACAACGTGAATATTATTTTCCAGAGTTTCCCCAATTTGTTTACTTTAATTTACTAAAAGAATAATTATTTCATTTTTTTTTTTTATGTAGACATTATGTTTAAGTTATAACAGATTTGGTGAAACTGCCGTTGGACAAGTGATGAATTTGATATCAAATGATATAAATCGATACGATTATGTGATTCATCACATACATTACTTATGGATTGGTCCTCTGCAAATAATGATAGGCATTTATTTTTTGTGGCAGGAAATTGGTGTATCCTCATTAATTGGAGTAGCTACATTTCTTTTTTTTATTCCTTTACAAGGTATTTTTAAATCATGAAATAATTAATTATATGAACATATAGTTATATACCTATAGTTAAACTACTTTTTTCAATTTCAGGTTGGATGGGAAAATTAATTTCCAAATTCCGTTTACAAACAGCAAAGAACACTGATGAAAGAATACGATTTATGAATGAAATTATTTCGGGAATACAAGTGATCAAAATGTACACATGGGAAAAACCTTTTGGAAATCTTATAGAAAATGCAAGAAAGTATGTATGAGTTGATAATGTTATTTATATTCAGGGTATAAAGTATTATATTATGTGGAGATTATTATAGAGTAGAAGTTGAACAAATTAAAGGAGCCAAATCTATTAGATTCATATGGATATCATTTAAAATAATTCAATCAAGATTTCAAATCTTTATTACCATTTTAATTTACGTCTTATTAGGAAATAAAATATCTTTTCGTAAAGTAAGTTCTCATTTGGGTTGTGTGTACTTGTAATTTGTACATATGTACATTGTATATAATATACTATCAACCTATTCTATTTTTATTATTTGCTCACAGGTTTACGTCCTTACAAGTTTCTTCAATTTGTTGCATACGTCTATGGCAGTAAAATTTTCTATTAGTTTGTTGGATATAGGTGAATTAATTATATCAATTAAACGCATACAGGTATAAATACACCTAATACATTTCATACTTGTACTTATACTAATACATGCTTGAATAAGAAAAAATTAAGTAGATTTAAGTACTAAAGTAAATTTATTAAGTACTAAATTTTTATTAAATAATATTACGTTTCTATTTTATGTATATTTAATTAATATTAATAAAACCATCAATTTTTTCTCAAATTGTCACTTAATAGTTAATACAAAAATTATAAAATACAATAAATATTATAAATCCCGGAAAATAAAAATTTAAAATATTAATAATTATAAAATATATTACAGTTTTAATCAAATTGTCATTACAGTATCATTGACAAAAAATTAAATACATATTTGTGGAATTACCAAAATACCTATAACATTATGCCGTCCCCCCTTTCCATAAAAATTACATTTAGAAATCGCAAATGAAACTATTAAACAGTAGGGGAACCTAAACACCTTTTCAGTTCGAGGTCTGCATAACATTTAAAATTAACTTTGTAATGTAATATCAATAATGAAAAGGTGTTCAACTTATAAGTGGATATCACTCTGATATAAGGTGTCATGTGCGTTAAATTTACATTCAATAATATACAAACACACATACATCGTTGTAAAATTACTATAATCAACACCCTAATAGCTAAACTAAAATTAGCTTTATATTTTTATATAGAGTTATTTATTACTCGAAGAAAAAGATCATCAAATCCAAAAACCTTATTTGAAATATGATAAATCGGTGGAACAAGTCTTTGGACAATTACTCATTGCTGATAACCATATTACAAATAACTGTAATGACATTGAAAACAACAAAGAATCTGTTAATAGTCATGGTATAGTTATTTTGAACACTTTTGCTAAATGGGCGGATGTTCAAACTAATAATACATTGGAAAATATTAATTTAACGTTAAATTCTGGAAGTTTGGTTGCAATTATTGGACCAGTAGGAGCCGGAAAGGTAAGTATATAAACACTATATATTATATTGTACCTAAATTTTATAGTATAAAACGATAAGAAATAATTACAGAGCTCATTGATACAAGCAATTTTAAAGGAATTGCCTGTTTTAAAAGGCAAAATCTCTGTGAACGGTGTAATTTCTTATGCATCACAAGAACCATGGATATTTTCTGGGACTATTCAACAAAATATTCTTTTTGGATCACCAATGGACCAAGAACGTTTCAAACAAGTAAATACACACGGATTAACATTATATATCAATTATATACCAACATGATATTTAAAATATAGTTAACCGATATGATTTTCAAATAGATTATTGATATCTGTGCACTAAAAAGCGATCTAGAACATTTGCCACTTGGCGATGAAACGATAGTTGGAGAACGAGGAATAACCTTAAGTGGAGGACAAAGAGCCAGAATTAATTTAGCTAGGCAAATATAAATTTGAAAATTAACTAAAGTCTATACATCTAACAATTCAAAATGTTTTATTTCCAGAGCGGTATACAAAAAAGCAGATATTTACTTACTCGATGATCCACTTTCAGCTGTTGATGTTAAAGTTGGCAAGCATTTATTTGAAAAATGCATAAGAGGTGAGTAGGTATAATTTAAAAATATTTAATTCTATTTAACACGACTAACCGTCAGATTTCTGATTACAGGCTATCTCAAAGAAAAAGCATGCATTCTTATTACTCATCAAGTACATTATTTATCTGAAGTTGATCATATCGTTCTAATGGATAATGTAAGTATATAATATTAAAATTACTGTGAAGCTACTGTGTATTAACATTATATTATGTTTATTTTTGTTTTTAGGGTAATATTATAATTGAAGGATCTTATCAAGATATCCAAGCCTCTATTTTTGATTTTGCGAAAGTACTTGGCCCTTTAAAAGGTACAACTATTGAAAATGAAAGTGAAACTAACAGTATAAACAACGATGGTGCCGAATCCCGCTTGGTTTCATCTCAGTCTGGTTCAAACGAAAGTATTTTATCATCCAACTTTAAAGTCTTAACTCAGAAACCTAATGAAAAATCAGAATATCAGTCTTATAAATATGAATCCAAAAATGTTTTAATATCGTACATAACTGCTTGTGAGAGTACATACAATATTTTTTGGGGGTTTTTTATGTGCATTGTTATTCTAGCACTGATTGTCGGTGGAGATTTTTGGCTTAGCTTTTGGTAATATCATGTTAAATAAGTATGTACTCGTATAAATAATTTTGAAGTTTTCTGATATACTTTTCAGGGTTAATCAAGAAGTATATACATTTAATAATCCAAAAAATACATTTGATAATAGTACATCAGAGCCACATGAATCAACCAACTTATTATTATGGTTAAATAATTATCATGAATACTATGTTATAATTTATGCCTTATTCATGGTCGCCTTGATAATATCAGTGATAATTAGGTCTGCTATATTTATCAAAATTACAATGAAAGCCTCAATTAATTTACACAATCGTATGTTCAATTCCATTATAAGAACTACCATGTTTTTTTTTAATACAAATTCATCGGGTAAGAAATTATTTTTTTTTAAATATGTACATAATTATCATGTTATTACATTAAATAAATGTTATTTTTATATAGGAAAGATAATTAACCGCTTTTCAAAAGACTTAGGAGCTGTGGATGAAATTTTACCTAATATTTTTTTGGATTCCTTACAAGTTAATAATTTACCTATATTTTGCTTATATTATTTAAAATTTAGAAAAGTTATACATTTTGGAATGTATAATACTAACTGTTAATTTCTATGTATTTAATAGATTTTCATATTTATTTCTGGAACTGTAATTGTTATTGGATTGACTAATATGTATCTATTGATACCATCATTTATTGTTGGTATTATTATTTATAAGCTTAGAGCTTATTTTTTCAGTACATCACAAAATGTCAACAGGTTAGAAGCATCTAGTAAGTTTTATAGTTATAGTATTTATAAATTTATAGAGCTATGATTTATAAGCACTAAAAAGTAAAAATTCGTTATTGCAGTAAACAATTTTAAATACCTATGCACAAGTAAATAAAAAATGGTCTGAAGTTTCAATCAATATTTTTATCTTAGTATATAATATCACAAATAGACCTAAATACTATTGGATCTGACAATAATTTCCTAGAAATCAATATTATATACAAAACAATAGTTCAAATAATAACATTTTTTTTTTTTATAATAATAAATATATTTGATGTCCACAAAACCTTTTAGTAAACTCCTATATTTTGACGTATGAATTTTCAGATAAAAATCGAAGTAAATTCTCTAAACATTAAAAAGTTAAAATATGCAAAATATAGGACTAAAAAATTTCTCATTTTCAATCTCCATATTACCATAAAACATTCAAGCTTGTTTAAGTAGGTTGTAATATTACACAATATCTTGCAATACAACCAAAATAATTTAATATATATTATTTTCATTTAAAACAATTTTCCTTTTATTTTTTAAATAAACAGCTCGAAGCACTGTATTAGCACATATGAATGCATCATTACAAGGTTTAACAACAATAAGAGCATATAAAGCAGAAGATATTTTATCACAAGAATTTGACAAACATCAAGTACTTATATTAAATTATACTAAAAAGCTTCTATTTTATTTATGCTACAATAATAATTATTCGAATGATGTGTATTTTATTTTTAATTTGACATTTAGGATTTAAATTCCTCGGCTTCACATTTGTACACAGGTTTAAATTTAGGATTTGGATTTTGGATAGATATCGTTTGTTTATTTTATTTATGTATTATTATATTCAGCTTTTTAATAACTGACAACAGTAAGTTAAAAGTTGTATGATTCTGTTGATAATTTTAAAATATGTCACTTCACAGTTCACTTATAAATATACTTTTAGATATTTATGGAGGAAGTGTTGGACTAGCTCTTACACAAGTGATAACATTACTCCGTAGGATCCAATGGTGGGTAAGACAATCGACAACACTACTATGCCAATTGACATCAGTTGATAGAGTATTAGAATACACACGTTTACCACAGGAAGATACTCTTCAACCTATTAAAGATAAAATTTAATAATTATTGTATAATTTCTAACAAATATTTCACACGAAAATTATTTATCTATGTTATAGAGCATTCACCGGATAAAGAGTGGCCTTATTCGGGGAAAATTGTATTTAAGGATTTTAATCTACGTTACAGTCTAAATTCACCTTATGTATTAAAAGATTTAAATATTCAAATTCAATCAATGGAAAAAGTAAGTGATGAAATGTGGTTTTAAATTGTAAATAATAATTGTTTTACGTTTATTTAGATAGGTATTGTTGGTAGAACCGGTGCAGGTAAATCATCGTTTATCGGGGCATTGTTTAGATTAGCTCTAAATGAAGGTAAAATTATCATTGACGGTGTGGATATACACGAATTGGCACTCAAAGACCTGAGATCTAAATTGTCCATAATTCCTCAAGAACCCGTATTGTTTTCTGGGACTATGAGAACAAACTTAGATCCATTTGCCGAATATCCAGATCATGCTCTTTGGAAAGCTCTAGACGAAGTATAATGTTTCCTAGTTAATTTCACATAAAAAAAAAATAATAAAGTTTTATTATAACTCGATCGAAAGATTTTCAATAAATTATTATTTATGGACTATACATATACAGTTATATATTATTATTGTAGGTTGAACTCAAAAACGTTGTAGAGGATTTGCCCGACGGTCTTAACTCGAAAATGTCTGCGAGTGGTTCGAACTTCAGTGTCGGACAACGTCAATTAGTTTGTTTGGCAAGAGCTATACTACAAAACAACAAAATTCTTATATTGGATGAGGCCACTGCCAATGTCGATCCACTGTAATAAAAAAAATAATTTTATTTAAAATATTTAATTGTATAATAATTATAATTATTTTATCTGTATCTAATTAAAATTAAATTTTTTATTTACAGGACTGATAAGTTGATTCAAAATACAATTAGGAATAAATTTAGACTTTGCACAGTATTAACAATTGCTCACCGTTTAAATACCATAATGGACTCTGACAGAGTACTAGTAATGGATTTTGGAAAAATAATTGAATTTGACCATCCGTATAGTTTGTTAAAAAACACTGACGGATTTTTCTACAAAATGGTAGAGCAAACGGGAAAGGATACAGCTTACTTTTTACATAATGTTGCTTCAGAGGTGCCACATAATATATTTCAATATCTCGTATTTTTATATTTATAATAAACTGCATGGTACTTTATAATTTTATAATTTGAATTAATTTATCATTATGTTTTTTAGAGTTTCAAAACATTTCAGTCGAGAAAGAAATCTCCGAACCATTAAATCATTGAATAATTGGTTTAAAAAAATTATATAGAAGTTGTAAAATATTAATAACTTTTTATTATTTAAAATGTTGTTTTTAGTAAAACTTTGATTTCATTACTATTTTTATTACAATTATATTTTCTCGTTTATATATTACAACTTATAGAACGATTACATTTTTTTTCTTGAATCATATTGTAAATTTGTCGACTAGTGAATAGCATCTATTACTTACCTACAACATATTAAAATTAATAAGAAAATATTTTAACGGATTCTTGTATTTGAACAATATAGAGGGACGAATAACAACTTTGTAGGTTTAATTCACCGGTATTATATTTATTCTAAACATCAGATGGCCTATATTAATTTAATATTTAAAAAATAATTAAATATAAATTTATAAAAGGTAGTTAGGTATAATACTTAGTACATATTATTAAACAGGTCTAATATTAGCGCGTTTTGTTTGGCTGTAGCCCATTAGCGCAAAATATGATTTACACACAACCAAAAAGCGCAAACATAATAATATTATAATGAGATAAAAAAATTTTAAATTTAAATAAAATATTAATAGTTATTACTTATTAGTAAAATGTAAAATTTTAATGAGTATCTTTAAATTATTTGAACTTCAAAACTCATAGTTTTCAAATAATAAATATAGTATAACCAAGAATTGTTTTTATGTACAAGTTCTATGCTTTTAAATTAGAGTTGATTTTAGAAGTGTAAAGTGTTGAATTTTTTAATAAACTTCTGCCTGGTATTCTCTTAGCATTTTGATAAAATTATAAATTTATGGGTGTGAAATTTGGAGTGTAACGAGTACAATATTGTATCAGGTAATACAATTTAATTTACGCTTTTAACTCACTACTAAGATACGATTCGTTTAGATTAACGAATTCAATATCCGTTGAGATAACATACGCCAATACAGGAATAAATGGAAAGACGGAAATTTTTACGCAAAATCAGTTTTTGACAAAATCAATTTTTTTTTTTGTGTGTGTGTTTTTTTTTTTTACTCAAAAACCAGTAAACATAAGTAATAAATTAAAAAAGTATCTATCAATTTGATACTAAAGAAACCTATATTATAGTATTACAGATAATATTACACTACGGAGTATCATACATTATATTTGTTAGAAAAAAATTTTTTAAAATCAAAATTTTTTCTAAAAAAAGAATAGGAAGAAAATTTTGAGTCAAATTGCTTTTTAATTTTACATGATTTTGATTTAGTGGAGGTAAGAGTACTTTTTTAATTAAAAAACTAGTTTTGCGTTTACACGGAAATTTTTTGTTATAAATTCAAAAATAAATTTCAAAAAAGTTATTTTTTAAAATTGTTATAGGATCTTGAGATACCTATTTTTAGCAGTTTTAAAATATTTTTCATTTAACAAAAAAAGACGGTAGTGCAAATTTAAAAACTAGTTGCATATTCTGAACCATATATGGCAGGGGTGGCGATCCTTTTTGTGGTCAAGTTCCAAATTTTTCCAATCAACATTTTGAAAATTTTTCACGTGCTCAAAGGAAATTCATTTTTCTAAGGATAAAAATAAAGTTATCGATTTATTATACATTATTTTATTAAGTAAGAACATATATTTTTGGTAATTATAATTTTTAAAATCTTTATAATTTGTTTCTTTGAATTTTTTATAACAGTTATAATTAAAACTTTATGAACAGCATAGTTTTTAATAATTTCAATGTTTTCACGTGCCATTGACATTTAATCAATGTGCCACCTTTGGCATGCGTACCTTAGGTTCACCACTATATATGGTGTATGGTACATATTTTTCATAAAAATAAATTCAAAAATCTTAATTTTTACTATAGGATAAAGCATTAGGGCTAGAAGTATGTATTTCTATCCATTTCATTACTTGATTTTGATTTTGTGGAAGAAAGCTGAAAAGGAAATATTGGCTAGTACATAATAACTAAACTTGACATTTATATAGATTACATATTTTTATTGGTTGGTAAAAAAATAGCTAATTTATACCAAAATTTGTTTCCTAACCCATCGATTTTGTAAAAGAAATTACATTTTGTACATTTATCATTTTTTCATATTACAGTATTTTCTCATTTTTAGGAAATATTATAGTGTTTTGTACAATTTTAGAACATATTTTGGATTTTTAAAACTCGACATAATGATCATAACATTTTCATGATAAAATTATTAGTTTGTTTAAATCATATATTTAATATGGATAATTCAACGTATTAATAAAAATAACTTAGGTTAAATCTTAATCATCAGTCTCAGTATTTTTTATCAAAAACATTTCGTTTGGTTTTCAAATGAAGATAATACTATACATTTTAATGAAACAAAAGCAGTATAATATTATAAAATAATAAATAATTTAATTTAAAATAGAATATTACAAATAACTATAATTTTAATATAAAAATGACACCAAGAAAACAATACAATGGAGTGAGATATAACTCCTATTGTGTCCAATGGACACACTAATAATATGTATCGGCTTTAATTTCCATTATACTTCTATAGTTTATCAATTATTACAGTTAAAAAGTTTATAATATACATGCTTATACTGCACTACTGCTAGACCACGGTTTAAGATATATATTCTTAAACCGAGTGCTAGTCCAAAAGTAGATCGCTCAAACGAGATTGACCGCTAACTGTACCTATTAGCTCCGAATAATTTATCAAAGTTGGGTAGGTATCTCATATTAGTCATATTTACATTTAGTTCAATAAATATATATATTTTACTGTAAACACAGGTTTATATAGCAAACATTTAATTAAGGTTATAACTATCTACTTAATATATTTATTACTTTAATGCTTTCTTACTATTATATATTTTTGACGTTATTAATTATTAATGAAGTGAAAAAACGTTTTAAAACTATCAATTCGATCGATACATCATATATAAGTTGTATTTTATGATAAAGTGTGCCTTATAAATTGGTCATATTATTATTATTATTATACTTCGAACCCGATAAGAAGACACCGTGTACGTGACGCCCGTGGCGGTAGAGATTTGTCTAAACTGTTATCGCCGCGAGTGCTTACACAGCCGTGGCGGGTCATCTTAATTGAGTGACCTTTACCTCCACCATAAGTACATATAAAAAATAGATATTATATTCATCGTCAAATAGTACGTTATTCAACGGCGACCGTCTAATCGATTTTCGACAGTATAATAATAATTTAATTAAATAATATAAACACAACAATAGTCACAGATCAGTTCAAATATAGTAGGGTTGCGTTTTATCTGTTTTCACTCAATCAGTCGGCAGCCAAGTTCCGACAACATCGAACGTCGTTCTTGCGGCGGCGATAATAAATCGCGTCGTTCGCTGATTCGAGTTCAGATCGCATATAGTAATATCGGATCATCGCGTATTATATATATATACTATTATACAATATTGTATACAGTTTTTAGTAGTAACGAGACGTGCTTTTATTGTCTAACCTCAATACATTTTGTGGCAGCGATGTTAGCGTCAACACTGTTGGCCGCGTTCCTCTGTTTGTTCGCCTCCTGTCGCACAGCCACAGCAATGCCATCCGACGGTGGCAGTGGCGACGGGCCACTGTACCTGACACCTCTGATACAGGCGGGCCGGATCGACGAGGCGCGAGCCGCGTCTAAGGTGAAACCCCTGAAGGCGGCCATCGAGAGCTACTCCGGTTACCTGACCGTGGACAAGGCGCACGGTTCCAACATGTTCTTCTGGTTCTTCCCGGCAATGAGTGGCGCCAAAGACGCACCCGTAATGCTGTGGCTGCAAGGCGGCCCAGGTGCGTCCAGCTTGTACGCCGTGTTCGACGAACACGGTCCATTCTCGGTGGCTAAGAGCCACGGGCTCAAGCTGCGCAACCACACGTGGGTGGCCACCCACTCGATGTTGTACTTGGACAATCCGGTGGGCACGGGGTACAGCTTCACCGGCGACGAAGCAGGATACAGTGCCAATCAGACGTCCGTCGGTCTCAACGCGTACGACGCCCTGGTGCAGTTCTTCACGCTGTTCCACGAGTACCAGCACAACGATTTCTACGTGACCGGTGAATCGTACGCTGGTAAATACGTACCGGCCGTGTCGTACGCCATCCATCTGAATAACCCCGGAGCAAAAGTCAAGATTAACCTCAAGGGACTGGCTATCGGCAACGGTCTGGTCGATCCCATTAACCAATTGATGTATAGTGAATACCTGTACCAGCACGGGTTCGTCGACGGTAATTTAATACACATTTAACAATATAACATACGTCATAATTAAAGCTGAGAATTTAGCTTAGAAACACAATAAAAATATCTTTAAAAATTATTTATTTTAGATGCATTTATTATTACTATATTTTTTTTAAATATAAAATGCACGGTAGATTATAGCCTATAATTATGTACTATAAACTAAGTTTTTACATTATAAATATACGGCCATGCGTTGTGCGTACACCTCTATAATCTACCGTGATAAAAAGTATCGAGTCGTTTTGGAAAAATTAAATACTATATTATTTTTATCATGTTTTAATGTGCATAATTTATTTTAGTTAAAAGAGTAAAATGAGAATAATTGTATTTATTTATTAGAAGTTTAAAAATTATTGAATTAATAATAGCTCAGCTATACAAATTGTATAATACTTTAAAATATGAGTAAAATAACGGTATTTTTAACGTAACTGTTAAAGAAAAATACGAAAAAAAGAAAAGTATGCAAATAATTAAATATTTTTTTAATTAAGTTCATATTTAGGAGGTATATGATTCAAACATCGCACTAGGAAAACTATGTTAATATGCTAAAAAAATAATTAATAATAAATATCTACAAAATCTCAAAATAAATATTATATAGATATTTAATATTACAGAATCACGATCTAATTCTACTATAATTATGATTATACTATCGGATTATATTATTTTAATTTTTAATATTATGTATCATCATAGATTATGGTAAACAAGAGTTGGATAAACTGGAGAACCTAGCCCGTGCCCAAATCCTTAACGAAGACTTCAAGAGCGCTTTTGGCACGTTCGACAAGCTGTTAAACGGAGACGTTTATCCGTACCCGTCGTTGTTCCAGAACCTAACCGGCATGCGGTACTACTTCAACATGTTGTGGGACCGAGACCCGACGCCTTACGGCGACTGGGAAAAGTACGTGCAAGAGCCGTTCATGCGGGAAGCGTTGCACGTGGGCCAGCAGCCGTTTAACAACGGTACTACGGTCGAACACCATCTGGAGAATGACATGATGCAGTCCGTAGCCCCGTGGCTCGCCGCCCTACTGGACGCCGGCCAGTACCGCGTTCTGGTGTACTCTGGGCAGTTGGACATCATCGTGCCCTATCGCGGTACAATGAACATGGTCAAGTCGTTGAAGTGGTCGGGCTCGGATCGGTTACAGAATGCGACGCGGACCATTTGGCGGGTGGGCCACGAAAACGCGACGTTCGTGGCTGGTTACGCGACCACGGTCGATCCGCTGACCGTTTTGCTGGTCAGGGATGCCGGTCACATGGTGCCGGCGGACCAGCCGATCTGGGGCCTGGACATGATCAATCGATTCACGACCGGCAAACCGTTTTAACCAGACCACGAGTCCGAAGAAGTTTCATGAGAATATCGCAATATAATTTTATGTTCGCGCAATAATTATTTGTTACACGTTTGATTGAATCGCCCAGGAGAATTAAGTTATAATTTATAATAAGCATCAGCTGCCTGCCGATTAAAATAATTACAATTTTTATCCGTCGACGTCGGATTGATTGATATATTATTATAATTTTTTACGTAACGTGTTCATATTCTGTCTATTGGTCTATATAGTATGTAGCTAATGATAATAAATAATAATAATAAATTAACAACAATAATTTTATAAAGCTATGTTAAAGCCTGTGTTGTTTAATTGATGAACATAGTCCAAGTCATTGTACCGTATTATATTGTTATTACTGTATTATCTATGTATATATACCTCGACCACCTCAATAGGTACT
This sequence comes from Rhopalosiphum maidis, assembly GCF_003676215.2. Taxonomy (NCBI): domain Eukaryota; kingdom Metazoa; phylum Arthropoda; class Insecta; order Hemiptera; family Aphididae; genus Rhopalosiphum; species Rhopalosiphum maidis. The sequence continues at coordinate 92,487,184 of NC_040877.1, forward strand.
GTGATTAAAAATTTGATAATAAATGTCAAAAGATCGTTACTATAGTATTAGACTATAATATAGTGTAATGTTGATGATGACTTATAGATTACTGAGTTACTGACCGTATTAACTTTGTTATCTGTACGTGCAGTGCTTATTTGTGCGTATGTATGTATAACGTACATAACTATTAGTCGATACAATGAAAATACGTGATATAATGTAAAATATTTAACAACCTCATTAATGTTATATCATATTGTCGTTTATTAGTCCCAATTAATCTAATGATAGTTTTCCAAACTCATTGGATATATTATGTAAAATTATTTAATGATGATGCTACATGCTATCTTGCATAATACGATGTGTTGTTTCTGTCTTACAAACTTATAACTTGACAAATTAGTGTTCAGCAGTCCCGATTTTGTGTAATAATATGCTTTAATCAATAATCAAGAGTAAATTAGTCTAGTATAAAATTGTAAAGTAAGTACGTCATATTCGTTATCTTTGCTTTCTTTTGGGTTCTTTACGATGTTTTTAATATTTAGTGAATTATGAAAATTTATAAAATGTAATATTTTACATACTCATGTAATTATATATCATCATTATAATGATTAATTAAAAACTAAAATTGTGTATCTAATAAGGTATTCTATATACAATTATTGATAAATTCGAACTAATTCTAAAAGTTAATATTCAGTATTCACTTTTATTTATCATATGTTATCTGTTAATTGGTATACCTATATTACTAATTTTTAGAGAAGTGCAGAAAATACTTTTTCAACTAATATTTTATATAATTGACCATAGACCGAAGTTCAAATTATAACTTATTGACAAAACAAAGCATTACAAATTAGTGCACTAAAAAAATATCAAAATCGTAGTATTGATATACTAACATTTTTAATGGAAATATAATGTTAATTTGTAATTTTTGAATCATATTAAATAGACATTATAGAGGCACATACAATTTTTTTCACCACATCATATTTAAAGTTAAAATTTCAAGAAAATGAATATTGAAACTAAAAATAATATTTTTAGATATTTTATTGTATCCAAAAAATTAGTAACTCCATCACCATGTATATTATTATTTACTATAATATCCAATTTTCAAGATAATTAAATTTATTTCAGCTATTTATATCACTGACCTCTTAATAGTATGTACTACATTTTAAGATTATAGTAGTCTATTCGTATGACTTGGAATTTAATAACCAGCTTAGTAATATTTTATTGAATAACATTATAATAAATAGTCATTATAATTACTGGTATAACATACAATACTTGTTGTGTATTTAGCAAAAATATATTCAACCAATTTGTATTACTATAATACAAATAAATTACGATACAGTAATAATAATATATGCATTTAATTTAATGATTATTAATATTATCTTTATTAGAACTATATAACTATATCTTTCGAATGGTTTTTATCGTATACCCCGAAAATAAAGAATAAAAAACTGATGTTTGTTTTTATTGTTAATATAGTTCATTAGCGTAATCAGATAATGTTTTAATAATAACCCCCCTTCTCTATATTAATACAAAAAAAAAGTGTTGTATTATATAATATATGATTCAAATTTCTACAAAATATGTTATCATATAGTTATTTTTCATATTTAATATTATTAATAAGATAATTGATGAAATATTTAGTAGTATGTCTATTTAGTGTGAATAAATTGTAAAAGATAGATCGTACAACCAAATAGATAATATAAATTTGGCTTTTAAAAATTAAAATTTTCTTTTCTTTTTAAATATATACTAAATATACTAGTGTTTAAAAAAATGCTAACGTTGTGATGGATGAAATGTATTAATACATCAAAACACTATAAGGTATCTAAATAATAACCATAATTATTAATACTAAGTAAAAAAAAAAAAAAATTAATTTTGTTAAAACCTATTTTTTTATGTTTATGAATTAATAAATAACGTCTTAAACTCTTCACAATATTTATCTAAATCCTTTATTCTTGGACTATATTTATATGCTATGTATACTATACTTTTAGAATTCAATAGTAATATAAT